>NW_027263431.1:48528-59253 GCF_902827115.2 Pseudochaenichthys georgianus
CACAGATTGGTTGACCTTTCCAGATCTTTTCCACGAGTCCGCTAAGTAGATCGGACGGCGAACGCGACGCCACGACACTTTATTCAGATTGTTACTGAATGAGGGGAAAAAGCGAGCAGGCGGTCATATTTGTGTGTGTGTGTGTGTGTGTTGTTCTTTGTACACACTCACTCTGCCTTCATTGGTTCAATTGAAGCCTCATCTCCATATAGTTTGTATGCAATTACATCTGAGCGGCGCGCTGAGTGCCTCTATATGATTGTGTCTGGATACTCAGTGTGACTAGCTGCGGTGTGTAGCTGTGTGTGGTGTGTGTGTGTGTGTGTGTGTGTGTGTGTGTGTGTGTGTGTGTGTGTGTGGTGTGTGTGTGTGTGTGTGTGTGTGTGTGTGGGTGTGTGTGTGGTGTGTGTGTGTGTGTGTGTGTGTGTGTTTGTGTGTGTGTGAGGATAATTTGTGAGAAAAGAGCAGCGATTCATGCTCGATGTGTTTATTTCTCGGGCGTGGAGCAATTCACGGTTGATTTGTGTGCGTGTGTGTGTGTGTGTGTGTGTGTGTGTGTGTGTGTGTGTGTGTGTGTGGCTTTATGGGAACATTTGTGTGTGTATGAGAGGTCATTTGTGCCGGTGAAAAGCGATGCACGCTAAATCTGTGTGTGTGTGGGTAATTTGTGTTAGCGGGATGTGAGTGTGTATACATTTATATGCATATACATGTTCATATGGATGTATGAGTGAGTGTGTGTGAGTGTTCCAGCCGAGATGAGAGTGCAGGATAAGCGCAGAGTGTGTTTCTAGTGGCTTGTTTGCCGCTTGCAGAGCTTTAAAGGGCACGTCCGTCAGAATGCGGCACATCTGAATCTCATCCATCTGCAATAAACAGCTAATCACACGACAGGACAAGTGGGACACACACACACACACACACACCTGGTGTACCTGAATACGTGTCATGTGAAGGGTAGCTCTATTATCACTATAGGTGTTATACAGTGCTGTCAATATGTTCCAGACATATTGGATTGCAGCCGCTGCAGACCATCACATGCACACAGATATTGTATAACACACTACAGCAGGGGTGTCAAACTCAATTTCATCGCGGGCCACATTCGCATATAGGTTGCACTCAAAGGGCCGGTTGTAACTATATAAATATATATTATATATATATAAAATATAATATTACATTATTGCCTCTGAATTGGATTATTATCGGATAGGATAATAACTTAGTAATTAACTACGTCTGAAAGCAGAAGTCCAGGACAAATAATTGCTAGTCTCTTCAGTTGTGGCATGTCACAAAACGAGATGCATTGTGGGACATGTAGTTTATGGGCAACCTGCTTCTGTAAATCGTCCTGTAACCGTACAATAAACGTATTATATTCTTTGCTAGCTCTTGCGGGGCCACAGAAAATGAAGTCGCGGGCCGTATTTGGCCCCCGGGCCTTGAGTTTGACACCCCTGCTCTACAGGAAGGGAAAACCACCAAAAGCTAAATATGGCTTCTTTAAAACCTCGAAATGGAGCTTGAAGCTTAAAATGTAAACGGGTGGTCTTGAAGAAAAGGTCATGAGTCATTATGTAAATAATCATCAAGGAATGCCATCTCGTATAACATAACGGTGTTTATACGTACAAACGAATCCATTTGTTTCACTCTTAGAAACTGCTATCTCTTCTTGGTGAGTCAGACGTATCACTTCCCACCGTCACACGGACCCCAGATGTATCCCCTTCCAGGTCATGACTATCCTCAGTGTGTGGTGTGGTTGATGCCCATATGTCCTGCTCTCTGTCTTCCAGGCGGATCTGATGCCAGGTCAGTGTGAAGCCCTGGCGGAGCAGATGGCCGTCAGACTGAGCAGCCTGCAGTACCCGACGTCTGCCACCAGGAGGAACTACGGTCAAGCTGACGAGGAACAACAGGTAAACACACAAAGGACAATAAGAATACTTTCATATGTTTGGTGCAGTGTTGAGGACTAAACCCAAGTCAGCATTAGCCACGTCCAACGTCTCAGTCAACGTTGAAATCAATACAAGCTTAAGAGATTTTCCCGTTTTGTTTTATGAGAAATAACACTTAACTAAATACCCCACTGTGTATATTTGAAGGGTTAAAAACACTGGTTGCTAACAATGAGACGAACTAAACGCCATCACGCCCAACATTAGCCACCTCTAGCTTAGCGGTGGTGACGTGAAGTCATGTGACCGTGCTGTGTAGTTCCTTTATAGCCCAACATTAGCCTCCTTAGCTTAGCGGTGGTGACGTGAAGTCATGTGACCGTGGTGTAGTTCCTTTATAGCCCAACATTAGCCTCCTTTAGCTTAGCGGTGGTGACGTGAAGTCATGTGACCGTGCTGTAGTTCCTTTATAGCCCAACATTAGCTACCTTTAGCTTAGCGGTGGTGACGTGAAGTCATGTGACCGTGCTGTAGTTCCTTTATAGCCCAACATTAGCCACCTTTAGCTTAGCGGTGGTGGCGTGAAGTCATGTGACCGTGGTGTGTAGTTCCTTTATAGCCCAACATTAGCCTCCTTTAGCTTAGCGGTGGTGACGTGAAGTCATGTAGACCGTGGTGTAGTTCCTTTATAGCCCAACATTAGCTCCTTTAGCGTAGCGGTGGTGACGTGAAGTCATGTGACCGTGGCTGTAGTTCCTTATATAGCCCAACATTAGCCTCCTTTAGCTTAGCGGTGGTGACGTGAAGTCATGTGAACCGTGCTGTAGTTCCTTTATAGCCCAACATTAGCCTACCTTTAGCTTAGCGGTGGTGACGTGAAGTCATGTGACCGTGCTGTAGTTCCTTTATAGCCCAACATTAGCCTCCTTTAGCTTAGCGGTGGTGACGTGAAGTCATGTGACCGTGGTGTAGTTCCTTTATAGCCCAACATTAGCCTCCTTTAGCTTAGCGGTGGTGACGTGAAGTCATGTGACCGTGCTGTAGTTCCTTTATAGCCCAACATTAGCTACCTTTAGCTTAGCGGTGGTGACGTGAAGTCATGTGACCGTGCTGTAGTTCCTTTATAGCCCAACATTAGCCACCTTTAGCTTAGCGGTGGTGGCGTGAAGTCATGTGACCGTGCTGTAGTTCCTTTATAGCCCAACATTAGCCGACCTTTAGCTTAGCGGTGGTGACGTGAAGTCATGTGACCGTGCTGTAGTTCCTTTATAGCCAACATTAGCCTCCTTTAGCTTAGCGATGTGGCGTGAAGTCATGTGACCGTGCTGTAGTTCCTTTATAGCCCAACATTAGCCGCCTTTAGCTTAGCGGTGGTGACGTGAAGTCATGTGACCGTGCTGTAGTTCCTTTATAGCCCAACATTAGCCTCCTTTAGCTTAGCGGTGGTGACGTGAAGTCATGTGACCGTGCTGTAGTTCCTTTATAGCCCAACAGTTAGCCTCCTTTAGCTTAGGCGTGGTGACGTGAAGTCATGTGACCGTGCTGTAGTTCCTTTAAGAAGCCCAACATTAGCCTACCTTTAGCTTAGCGGTGGTGACGTGAAGTCATGTGAGCCGTGCTGTAGTTCCTTTATAGCCCAACATTAGGCCTACCTTTAGCTTAGCGGTGGTGCGTGAAGTCATGTGACCGTGGTGTAAGTTCCTTTATAGCCCAACATTAGCCTCCTTTAGCTTAGCCGGTGGTGACGTGAAGTCATGTGACCCGTGCTGTAGTTCCTTTATAGCCAACATAGCCACCTTTAGCTTAGCGGTGGTGACGTGAAGTCATGTGACCGTGCTGTAGTTCCTTTATAGCCCAACATTAGCCACATTAGCTTAGCGGTTGGTGACGTGAAGTCATGTGACCGTGCTGTAGTTCCTTTATAGCCCAACATTAGCCAGCCTTTAGCTTAGCGGTGGTGAAGTGAAGTCATGTGACCGTGCTGTAGTTCATTTAGAACCCAAACATTAGCCTCCTTTAGCTTAGCGGTGGTGACGTGAAGTCATGTTGACCGTGCTGTAGTTTCCTTTATAGCCCAACATTAGCTACCTTAGCTTAGCGGTGGTGACGTGAAGTCATGTGACCGTGCTTGTAGTTCCTTTATAGGCCCAACATTAGCCGACCTTTAGCTTTAGCGGTGGTGGACGTGAAGTCATGTGGACCGTGGTTGTAGTTCCTTTATAGCCCAACATTAGCCTCCTTAGCTTAGCGGTGGTGACGTGAAGTCATGTGACCGTGCTGTAGTTCCTTATAGCCCAACATTAGAGCCGCCTTAGCTTAGCGGTGGTGACGTGAAGTCATGTGACCGTGCTGTAGTTCCTTTATAACCCAACATTAGCCTCCTTTAGCTTAGCGGTGGTGACGTGAAGTCATGTGACCGTGCTGTAGTTCCTTTATAACCCAACATTAGCCTCCTTAGCTTAGCAGGTGGTGACGTGAAGTGAAGGTCTGTGTCTTGACATATAGGACTTCTTTGAAAATAATAAAAATCGAGACAAAATTATAGAAGAGACAGAAACTACAAGTTGACAACTCTGTTACCATTAGATAGACAAACCAACAAAAGAAGAACAAAACAATACTAAGATACAGCACAGTTACATGTGACACACACACACACACACACACACACACACACACACACACACACACACATACACACACAGTGTTAACAGCAGTAATCTGGTGTGGCCAGGCTCGACTCGGCGAGCGGCGTCTTTGGTTACGCTGCCTGTCGACTTTCATCCCCGGCTTTGAGGAGCCTCCCTCTGGTTATCACACACACACACACACACACACACACACACACACACACACACACACACACACACACACACACACACACACACACACACACACACACACACACACACACACACACACACACAATAAAAGCACACACAATGTCATGTGTATGCTAATGAAAAGGAAGCTCAAATTGCTCACACTGAGGCTGTAGTATGTTATGTTCTGCAGACTTTGCTGCTGTTGTTAGTGTGTCGTCATAGTTACTTTCATATGGACACACACACAGACACACACACACACACACACACACACACACACAGCTGTTTTGATTGAACAGACATTGCAGTTTTGGCAATATTTCACTATGTTCTGTGATTTAAATAGAATACATATAAGTGCTTTCCACATACAGTCATTAAAAATACACCCGCAAAATTTCTACGTTTTTTTTGTCTAATGTGACTTCGGTGTAATGTTTCAGTAATTTACTTTGGATGTATTGGACAGTAACAGTATTCAGATATTAGCTGCTGCGTTTCAGATTTACATTACGTGTGTGCGTGTGCGTGCGTGTGGGATGAGTTTCTCATTAATTGGATGTTACATGTTTTTCTCTCCAGCTGCTCTGAGATCAGCTCAGTTGAGGTTTTGGTTCAGTAGTGAAAATGAAGGTGAGACTGAATTAATTACCAGAGGTGGGAGTAAGTCCTACATGTGCAAGCCACGAGCAAGTCTCAAGTCACTGTGGTGAGAGTCAAGCAAGTCAAGTCATTGCTCAGGTCGAGCAAGTCAAGTCGAGTCATTGCTCAGGTCGAGCAAGTCGAGTCGAGTCATACGACATTCTGATGAAAAGCCCAGTTTCCACATTAAATCAGTCTTCTAGACGGTGGTTATGAAAATGGATTCGAGCCACACTATGATCTTCATCACACACACAGTTAATCATTTGAAATCTAATTTAGACCGATGACAATCATATCAGATTCATATTAACCCAGAACTGCAGACAATAAAGCTCGGACTCAAGAAGTCTGTTCAGAAAGGCAGAATTCCAGGTGAGAAAATCATATATGGCATTTACACATATTTAATTTAAATGTCTGTTAACACTAGAACCGCCAACAGCGTCAGCGCCTACAGAGATATCATTTCAAATCAGTGGTGCCGATAACAGCATTCCCACTAAATGATATTCTACGGACAAAAAGTGTATTATTATTATTCCGACGGGATTTTGCACCTCTTCTCCTCCCACATTGAACATCGCAGAAACTCCGTTCAAACATCAAAACGTTCAGCTGGTCGGGAATCGATGGCTATTACTTTTCTCATTCATAACTTTCATAATTCTATCGATACATCCCATAATACATCACATTTTTAACATTGAAGTCAATGGAGAAATCTTCAGACTTCAACAATCTTATGCGACTTCAACTGCTAACTGTTCATTCATACTTTCACTCAAAACCTCATTCCAACTTTAAAATGTTACACATCTTTCTGACATTATTCGTGTAAAACAACTTTTAAATCTGATTCTTACTTTGAGAGATATTAAACATTGTTCAGACCTTGTTTTAGAGGTTTTCTTCAGATTTTAATATTAACTAGAGTGTGTGATGTCACAGCTAGAGGGTAGGAAATCTTGAAATTTGCCTTCATATTTTTTTTAAAACTGCCATAATTCCCAAACCCGACATTCCTGAGACATAATTTTTCATGACAAACGTAGGAAAACATCTCGAGCTTGAAAAATGACAAATAATTAAGCAAAAATAATTAAACAAAATGCCTCTGAGGGCATGAAGTGACAACAACTTTCAACATGCCTCCATTGAAGCCCATTGCAATTTCAGGCTGATATTTCCTCACGGTAGCCGCACACCTTTAGTTAAACTGCCAAAAAGGCCACATTATTAACCCGAAACTACACACAATTACACTTCAGATACTCAACTTCCTTGACATCGTTCACGTTTTGAAATTTCACAGATATCTGGTACGGTTCTTCCACAAAACGTTCACATGTAAGAGGTTCATCTCTCATTCAGAACAATGGAAACCTGTGATCTCTGGACACCTCGTTAGCTCAACTATAAACACCTGTGTAATGGAACACGATGACGTCTTCGCTCCAGCTGACACGCTCAGAGCAGCAGACTCCAGGTAGCAGACTCCAGGTAGCAGGGTGCCAACAGTCCAGCCGTGAAGACATCTACGCGACATTTGGAGAACTCTCCAAATGTCGTTACCATGGCAACACAATGCTGCCTTGAAACACGGTTTTCTCATAACTTAAGTGAAAATACTCCAAAGAGCCCAAAACTTCACAGGTTTGGTAACGATGCAGCCATCAACGCATTGAAGCGTATTATGGGGTGTCATCAAATGCCGTTGCCATGGCGACAGACAACTCGCCATGAAACAGGATGTCGCTGTAAGTCCAATTGACACGGTCCAATCGTCCCCCAATCTTCACTTGTTTAACACCGGTCCATGCCTCAACAGCTCTACGCCAAATCTGAGATCTCACCATATGCCGTTTCCATGGAAACGCATCCCTCGCCATAAAATATGATGTCGCTATAACTCCTATGAAAATGTTAAAAAAGTACTCAAACTTCACATGTGTGCTAACAGTCCAGCCGTGAAGACATCTACGTGACACTTTTTCAGATTTCTTCAAATGGCGTTTCCATGGCAACACAATGCTCCGCATGAAACACGGTGTTCTCATAACTTCAGTGAAATTGCTCCAAACGCCCCAAAACTTCACAGGTTTGGTAACGATGCAGCCATCAACACATTTAAGCGTATTATGGGGTTTCATCAAATGCGGTTGCCATGGCGACAGATCATTCACCATCAAGTTAGTTCAAAAGTTTGCTGTTCAAATATTCTGCTGCTTTTCCAAGCCTTTTTACTTTCTCTCTCATCACACATTCAAGCCCCCAGTGTCACGTATCATTTCAATCTAAATGATTCACTTTCTTCTTACACATTACATTTCAGCATAGCAGTTTATCGTCAGCTTTTCAGCATAAAGCATTCCCACTAGCAATTTCTTCAGGAATTGCATTCTCTTGTTTACTTTGTTCCTCTTCATAATTTCCTTATCAACTAAGTAGGACAATTTAAAACTCACTTAATTGGGTTCATTTTGAAATTGCTTCAGTTTATCGTCATAACAGGTCAAAAAGTTCAGATTCATTTTACAATAATCAAGGAATGATGCACGTCTACAAACAAAAACAACATAATTAAAACATTTAAACAAACTACTAAAAGTAGATGAACTACATTATTCAAAAGTTTACAGTAACTTCTGATAATAACACAGGGGAGATAAACGAGGCATCTCTCTCATCTCTCTCTCTCGCTCTCTCTCTCTCTCTCTCTCTCTCTCTCTCTCTCTCTCCTGACAGCCCGTCAGTATCAGGGTTAGTCAAAATGAATCCCTTGGCGGTTCTAGTGTTCATTTACCGTTTTGTCTTCTCTTTGCTTAATCGATTTGAAACCAAGTCTAACGTAGCTTAAACTTAACGTTAGCTTTCTAGCTAACAACACATGCACGCACCTTTCTCCGTGGGTTTGTTTGTAGTGACGAATGAAGTTGGATGCTGTGGTGGTCGTGTCACTGATCTTTATGCTGCAGACCCTGCATACCGCTGTTCTCTTCTTATTACCGTCATCGACAAAATAATCCTTGAATCCAAACTTCACTATTTTTGGAGTAACGCTAGCCGCTGCCATGTTAGCTGAGACTCCTGCCAGGTTTGCGCGCACGGCGCTATAATCACCCAATCACATTTTGAAACAACTAAACGTAATATCTCACTACAAAAACAAACACAAATATTTAATTTTAAACAGTCAAGTCCTTTCAAGTCATCTATCTCAAGCTTGAGTCAAGTCTCAAGTCATGAATACCAAGTCAAAGTCAAGTCAAGTCTTTTATCGATGTTAGTCAAGCAAGTCTCAAGTCCAAAAATATGCGACTCGAGTCTGACTCGAGTCAAGTCATGTGACTCGAGTCCCCACCTCTGCTACTTATTGACCAACATATCTAAATTCTGAATGAACGCCAAAATAAAGTTAATTGGAAGAGAAAGGGAGAAAAAAACACTGCTTTTTTATTTCTCTCTTTAATCGAGAAGTAAAAAGTTAAACATAACATTAATATCTTTTATTTTTGTAATACTTTATGGGAAATCAACAAAACAAAAAGATAACTGGACGTGCTTAAAACATCGACAAACTTCTGTCAAATGTACAAATACATTATTTACAATGTTGCCTATATTGAATGTTTTCTTATTGTTTTAATTAATTATTAATGAAGTTAAACACAAAACTAACAAAAGTATATTTTACCACCAAAGATCTAAACGCTGTCATTTAGGAAACTAAATAATTGCACATTTTAAAACACATTTGGGCTAAAACATCCACAAATTGTTGCAAATGAATAATTTTGTCTGCCTTAATTAATTTTCTATTGCCAGAAAATGGCAAGACACAAGTTAATGAGTGAAAAATGAATAAGTAAACAAGTGAATAAGAAAATGCCTGAGTCAATGATTGAGTGATTTCATAAGTTCTTAATGAATGAGTGAGCGATTGAAAGACTGAGTGTGCTGATAAATGAATTCATAAATTAATGAAAGATTAAATCAGTGAATTAAGTGATGGGTTTGTTGCTAAGTGAAGTCGGTGAGGGCAGCAGGTGTTTCTCTGCAGGATCAATACCATACGATAATACTTTAATTATCAGATCAAGTCTGAAATGCTCCTTGCATCCCAGCAGCTCCATGTGTAACATCAACAGAGAAACAAACAACAAACATTTAACATAACAGCAGTATCAGTGAGAGCTGCTCAAAGAGCCTTCAGCGTCAGGGGCGGTTCTAGGGGGGTGGCCAGGGGGGGCACCGACTTTGGGCCCCCCTGTGGCCCCCTGAAAGAAAAAAAAGTTAATGATTAAATGTTTCTCGGCTGACGGATAGGCGTAACTAACGCTATTTGTCTTTCTAGTCGGACCCATTAGAGCAGGGGTCTCCAACACGTCGATCGCGAGCTACCGGTAGCTCGCAAGTCCTCAATAAGTAGCTTGCCAAGCAAATCCAAAATGTAAAAAAATACACAAAAAAGGAAATGTAAAAAATAATCTACCCTATGCATAAACGAAACCTCAATCTTAGCGAACTCTATCTACTTACTGCACTTTGAGCACAAAATGAATTTATGGACACAGCTCTCAGCACTCAGATGAAAGGAGCTGTATACTTTTCAATAATCCATACATCTTTAGAATATGATCACATCCAATAACAAATCATTTAAACTTGTTTATTCTTATCTTATGTTACCAATAGTTAGCATTATTTTTGCTTTATTTATGCATATTTTACGAATCACTCCCCTTTTAAACTGTTTAAGAACGTGATTGGTCGATATTCATTATGGGGGGGTCGGGGGAGGAGGGGTGTTGGATAGATATAGAGTTGTCCAGATTGATGCATTTAACTTCAACATTTAAAACACATATTTCCCAGGGGTGCATGCCCCCGACCCCCCTAGAGGATGTGAGGTCCACCCTAACATTTAAATAATTAAATTGCATACATTTTCTTTTAGTAAACACTGAAAACGGGACACATCTTTGTAGCATTCATTTTGTTTCCACATCACAACTTAAAGGGGACCTATCATGCTATCTGTAGGCTATCTGCACAGCTCTCAGATATATACAGATATATAAAAACACGTCTATGAAGTGTTTTGCTCCAAACACCAATCAGATTCTAGCCACGCCTCATGTCCCTCTGTTCCACTTCCTGTTTCTAAAGTGCTGATTTGGGGATAAAGCTTTGAAGAGGAGGGGTCTGAGCTCATGCGGGACCCAGCAGTGTATATATCTAGCACATTTTAACATTTAACTTTGTGTGTGTTTGGGTCTGTGGGAGAGGTTTTTGAAAATGTCAAAGAAGAGAGTGAAAAACACGGATCTTCGGCTAGTTTT
>NW_027263432.1:0-58621 GCF_902827115.2 Pseudochaenichthys georgianus
CCCGTTTGGTGAAAACGTATTTGTCCTACCATACACATATTAAACCTGGAACTAACTAAGCTTCAATTATTGCCTATAAAAACAACATTAAACATTAAATAATCAGATGCATTAATTTCTTATGGCTCTATCTGCAGCTTAGAGTCATTTCTTATGAGTACATTTCTCCACAGGCCAACAACAGCTTCAACAAAACTATTCCCCTCAGAGAGAAACCAAACATGTCCTGTTGTCGTGAGAGAAAGTGCAGAAGGAAGCATCCATTGAAGTCAGTGTGCTGCTCTGGGATGCTAGCTCAGACACTTGGCGTCTCATCTCGGGTGCAAGGTCATCAATGTTCGGGCTCAGGCTCTGAGCGGAGGAGACCCTCAGGATGGAGTGAAGGTGTGCGTGCAATATACCGGAGGGCCAGATCTAAGAGTAATTAGAAATTATCCTGCGGGCCGAAATTAAATCCACCACGGGCCTGATTTGGCCCCCGGGCCTCGAGTTTGACACGTGTGACCTAGGGTATGGCATGCTCTGCTGAAAGATCTAAAATACGAAACAAGTATTAATGAAAGTAAATTGGAGAAATCTCTTTCTATCCTTCTCCTCTACCTTCTCTAGCAGATTACGTTTCAATGTTGACGTTTTATCAACCATAAAAATTAAAATTAAAATACTACACAAACTATTATCATATAATATTTTCTGTCTGTCGGACTGAAAAGACGGTTGTGTTCAATTGTTTGAGTCAGGAATTCATTATGAGTAAAAGAGATGGCAAGTGCGCCAGGGTTAAAAAGCAAACAAAAGTTACTCAGGAAGATTTTAACGGACAGTTCGACTAAAATATCTGGATATTTTTCCTCAATCTGAAACCAAAAAACCTTAAACTATAACCGTTGAGACGTTTCTACTTCAAGCATCTTCACACTTTTACGAAGTTGTCTATCCTTAATTATAAAACGGACAAGTCAAATAAAAAAATCTGATTGGTTCTTAGCCGTGATATACTGAGCGGCCTGTCGTGAGCGATTGCTTAAATGTAATCCATCCCTACTCGACTGTTTGGAGAGTCCGTTGTTGGCTAAGTACAGACGTTGACTAAACTGCTCGCAGACTTTCTCTAACTAGACCTCTTTGAGTTTTAATTAACATGTAAAGGATTTGAAGTTATGGCGTACTGTCCCTTTAAGAAACACTCCTCTCTTCAACAGGATTGTGTACATTGTGCAGTTCTTGGGAAAAGCCAACATCGGCATGGTAAACAATCCTGATTGAATACACATCTCTCATGCAGTCCATTGTATATCGTAACTTCTACTTTGTTCCCGTAGCACGGGGGGAAGGAGGTCCTGCAGCACGCCATCACTCAGGTGCTGCAGGAACACCAGCAGAGCAAGGTGAGACGGCTGCTGATTCATAAAGCCTTTTATCATCAGCTCGTGCTCACTAAAGTGAATCCCACAGGAAGTGCTGTTGGACCTGAAGGAGACACACCTGACGTGCACGGACAGAAGCAGCAAACAGGTGGGTGGATGCCGGTCCTAGCAAAGCCCCTTCCAGCTGTGGTTAATTACACGTGTGCATACACTAAGTGGCGCGTTTATTAGACTTATTACACTTTAAGTGTTTTGTTGCATTTAAATGTTCATTAAACCCACGTTTATGTTTCACCAGGAGCTGTTAGAGCATCACTATCCAGAGATCTCCTGTGTGGGCAGATACGGTCAGCCGGACTACACCGTATTCGCTTTCTGCGTGGCGTGAGTTTCACATTTAACAACTTCACTACTTCTTACATGTTGAACCCAAATACCTGTACTTTCTACTTCTTACATGTTGAACTCAAATACCTGTACTTTCTACTTCTTACATGTTGAACTCAAATACCTGTACTTTCTACTTCTCACATGTTGAACTCAAATACCTGTACTTTCTACTTCTTACATGTTGAACTCAAATACCTGTACTTTCTACTTCTTACATGTTGAACTCAAATACCTGTACTTTCTACTTCTCACATGTTGAACCCAAATACCTGTACTTTCTTCTTTTACATGTTGAACTCAAATACCTGTACTTTCTACTTCTTACATGTTGAACTCAAATACCTGTACTTTCTACTTCTTACATGTTGAACTCAAATACCTGTACTTTCTACTTCTCACATGTTGAACTCAAATACCTGTACTTTCTACTTCTCACATGTTGAACTCAAATACCTGTACTTTCTACTTCTTACATGTTGAACTCAAATACCTGTACTTTCTACTTCTTACATGTTGAACTCAAATACCTGTACTTTCTACTTCTCACATGTTGAACTCAAATACCTGTACTTTCTACTTCTCACATGTTGAACTCAAATACCTGTACTTTCTACTTCTTACATGTTGAACTCAAATACCTGTACTTTCTACTTCTTACATGTTGAACTCAAATACCTGTACTTTCTACTTCTCACATGTTGAACCCAAATACCTGTACTTTCTACTTCTTACATGTTGAACTCAAATACCTGTACTTTCTACTTCTCACATGTTGAACTCAAATACCTGTACTTTCTACTTCTCACATGTTGAACTCAAATACCTGTACTTTCTACATGTTGAACTCAAATACCTGTACTTTCTACTTCTCACATGTTGAACACAAATACCTGTACTTTCTACTTCTCACATGTTGAACACAAATACCTGTACTTTCTACTTCTCACATGTTGAACACTAATACCTGTACTTTCTACTTCTCACATGTTGAACACTAATACCTGTACTTTCTAATTCTTACATGTTGAACTCAAATACCTGTACTTTCTACTTCTTACATGTTGAACCCAAATACCTGTACTTTCTACTTCTTACACTTTGAACCCAAATACCTGTACTTTCTACTTCTTACACGTTGAACTCAAATACCTGTACTTTCTACTTCTCACATGTTGAACTCAAATACCTGTACTTTCTTCATGTTGAACACAAATACCTGTACTTTCTACTTCTCACATGTTGAACACAAATACCTGTACTTTCTACATGTTGAACTCAAATACCTGTACTTTCTACTTCTCACATGTTGAACACAAATACCTGTACTTTCTACTTCTTACATGTTGAACCCAAATACCTGTACTTTCTACTTCCTACATGTTGAACCCAAATACCTGTACTTTCTACTTCTCACATGTTGAACACAAATACCTGTACTTTCTACTTCTCACATGTTGAACACAAATACCTGTACTTTCTACTTCTCACATGTTGAACACTAATACCTGTACTTTCTACATGTTGAACCCAAATACCTGTACTTTCTACTTCTCACATGTTGAACACTAATACCTGTACTTTCTACTTCTTACATGTTGAACTCAAATACCTGTACTTTCTACTTCTCACATGTTGAACACTAATACCTGTACTTTCTACATGTTGAACCCAAATACCTGTACTTTCTACTTCTCACATGTTGAACACTAATACCTGTACTTTCTACATGTTGAACTCAAATACCTGTACTTTCTACTTCTTACATGTTGAACTCAAATACCTGTACTCTCTACTTCTCACATGTTGAACAGAACACTAATACCTGTACTTTCTACTTCTTACATGTTGAACACTAATACCTGTACTTTCTACTTCTCACATGTTGAACTCAAATACCTGTACTTTCTACATGTTGAACCCAAATACCTGTACTTTCTACTTCTCACATGTTGAACTCAAATACCTGTACTTTCTACTTCTTACATGTTGAAAGTATGTGTACTTCTACTCGAGTAAAGGATGTGTGTACTTTAACATCTCTGCACATCCCAGAGACATGTGTTGTGATTGGCTGAGCCTGTGTTAAACCAGAGCCTCTGATTGGCTGTTTCCACAGAGACTCCCCAGAAACCCCGCTGTCGACGGGCTTCTGCTGTGTGGCGTTCAGGGCCCAGAGCATCAGGGAGTGCGAGGACATGGTGTGTCGAATAGGTGAGTGTCCACTTCAGGGTTCCTTTATCATCATGTGACATTTATGAATATTTTAGATAACTGATCAAATGTACCATAACAAGACGTTTCAAGTAAAAAAATAAGCTAAACTTTAAGTACAAGTATGTGTCTGTGTTTTACCTATTCTCCTCCATTATGAAAAATATGCTGATAAACCCGTGCAATAACTGAGGAAAGATGCTAAGATAAGTATCTGTTATTAACGGCCTCCTGCAACAACAAAAACAAAGCCTATTGAAGGATTGAATATTTAACACAATTGTATAACGCTAAGAATCTGTGGCATATTTTTCACAGAAGTCATTTATCATAAACTCCCTGAAATTATCCATCAGGTATTGGAACGTTGTAGTTCCCCTGTGCCCGTACGGTTATGTGTTAATACATCACTTGATGGTAATGCTTGGGGTTTGTCAGTCGGCCCAAGTTTCCTTCACATGTCTGGAGCTGATGAGCAAAGTCAAGACTAAACCCCATTTCTTCCCCTCCAGCGACCGGGTTCAAACACACCGAGTGGTTTGTATGACAGCTCCTACCTCTTGTTCAACGTGTTGTAAATAAAAGTAACGTATAAACCACTTCTTCTTGACTGAAACCCACACGACACCAGGCGCTCTACTCATAAAGACCTTTAATAGAAAGACATGCGACAACACTTTCATAAATATTAAATGTAGCTGCCGAGATTTGATGTTGGAAAAACACATAAAAAGCAGTCCGAAGAAGAGGGGAGGGGTCTGTCGTCCTCACATAGGACACTGGTGTTTGATGGAGAGACCCTGAACCCCCCGTGGAAGAAGATGTTCCCCCGGCCTCAGAGCGGGAGCCTGAAGCCCACAGAGGACCGAGAGATGGCGGTGAAACGCAGAAATGATCCATTCGTCTGAATGCCAGCAGTGACGGAGTCATGTTAGAGGACGGGTCACCAGCACATCGAAACATGCACATAATAATACGCAGACGATGGCAAAACAGTCGGCTGATTGGGACGATGTGAGGTTGCTGGGCGTATTCTGGATCGAAGCATGCGAGTCCCTTAAGGCGACCCAAAACCCAACTCTGCCTTCTGTGATCCTGAATGTCAGAAATCGATTCTACATCCTCTTACCTCCGCAACTGTCCAAACCAGCCAAGCCATTTTTAAACTATTGTCTGCATGTCGATTGCCCGACATATGAAAGTTAGCATCCGGTAGTGTCGAGGTGCTGGAGGCCCGCATGACTCCGAGCTGGCAAACCGACTACATGATGGAATAGGTGAAAGACTCCTACTGCACAACACGTCTCCAACTATCCTAAGAGACCTCGTGGAATGATTTCTTGAATTGTCACGAATCTAAAATACAAAAATGTCAACCTTGTAAAAAAAAAAAGACCCAAGAAATAAAAGTCCACGATAATGTTAAGATAAATAGCGCCAGGTGCGTCTTGGCTGCTCAGGCTCGCTCGCCTCTTATCCTGCGGGCCAGCTGGATGTCTTTGGGCATGATGGTGACCCGCTTGGCGTGGATCGCACACAGGTTGGTGTCCTCGAAGAGACCCACCAGGTACGCCTCGCTGGCCTCCTGTTGGAAGACAATGCAGACATTAGTTTCATAGAAATACAGGTCAGTGTTCAGAGAGCAGGGCAGGCGACAGAGGGACCTCCGGGGAGCGCCACGGGGCCCGATTTCAGAACAAGTATGGATCGAAGTCAAGAGACAAAGATTATCTTGTTATTGTGCCATGATATTTGTCAATTTAAGAGAACATTTTGCCAGTCAATTTTTTTACATGAGTTGTAAATCTGTGAAGTAACACTTTGTGTGAAACCGAAACGAGGCGGAAAGTATTAAACGAGGTGAAAATCACTCCAAGTCTGGGCACGTTGAGAGCTGCACACACAAGGGGAGTTAGTCAGCCAGCATGCGGGACTGTGACTCTGGGATTTGTAGTCTTTCTAGTTGCGTATTTTTCCTAGTCTTATATTTCAACAGTTTTACGACAAACTGACTTTTTTGACATGGAAAATATTTGTGTGTAATTCGTGGCACAATTCAAACGGGTTCGAAAGATAATCTCTCTCTCTCTCCATTGACTCCAATACATTATTTTCCGAAATAAGGTCCCATGGGGCGGAAGTAGAAGGGCGGGACTTCGCCTCTGTGTGAAATACTGACGTTAATTTGCATGTTATTAAGAAAAACTAAAAAATGGCAAAAGCTGAACATTTACCACCGCAATTATCTGCTTTGTTTACGAGGTTTCCCTTCATTCAGTTATTCCACAACCCTAGTCTCCAGTTTTTTTATTTATCGTCTAAAAATAATCAAAAACCTTAACTTTAGGGCTTTCAAACTTAATTTAGAGCCTCGTTAAGCTGTGTAGCAAAATAGTGCACAACTCGTGGATTCAAATAAAAAATATTTTTATTCCTAAATGGCTATTTAAAAAAAAAATCCTATATCTTGGTAATAAAATTAAAAATCCATTAAAATAAGTTTGCGAGCCCTTTTAGTAAATGATGTAATAAGTACATTAGCGTAGTAGTCGCTTAGTGTTGTGATACAAGAGCAACTAATCAGCCCTGTGAGCAGATAAAAATCACTTCAATTGCCCAATAAATCATTCTACCGCCATGACAACAGAGCAAAGACTAAACCGCCAGCTGTTATTTACCTGAAGAGCTCCGATGGCGGCGCTCTGGAAGCGCAGGTCGGTCTTGAAGTCCTGAGCGATCTCCCTCACCAGGCGCTGGAAGGGAAGCTTTCGGATCAGCAGCTCCGTCGACTTCTGGTAACGACGGATCTCTCTCAGAGCCACGGTACCGGGCCTGAAACAAAAACACATTACATGTAACTCTTGCCAACCCCCACTATGTTATAAGACTCGGGTCATTTACTCAGGTACAAACACTTCAAAGGCTCAAGTCAGTCGTGATGCCAAATGTTACTGGAGTTAAAGTAAAAGCGTCAGATGGTACAAAAAGTAGCCGTTCTTCAAAATGCACAACATTTCAGAAGGATATAAAGCAGTCATTGTATCACCGGCTAAATGTACTTCCAGTAGCAAAAGTACTGGATATTTTATTACCCTTTAAATACTGTGTATACGAGTAGTACAGTACTTCATTATACCGTATCATATGGATTTATGTGTAGAAACTATACATGTAGCGGAGGGGAAAGTACAGTGTGTGTCTGAAACATTTAAAATGGCATTAAATCTAAATACTCAAGTACACATATGTCAAAATGTCCCAGAATTCATTCTATTAGTCAAGACAACATGGACCACCCCCCCCCCCCTCGTCGACCTTGAAGTTTAGCCTCAGCTGCTGGTATGGCAGCCCAGGTCGATGGGGGTGGGGTACATGTTGTGTCGATTGAGGAAAACATTCACCAGGAGATTTTTCTTGACTAATAGAATGAATGCTGGCGGTTGGAGCTTAAACTTTCCCACTTTCAATGTTAAGGACCACCCTAATTAATTATCATAGCGCCAGGTGCAGAAGAGGAATTTATCGCAGAAGTCTGTATTTAGTTGTTTCCCTTATGTATTACATACCTGTAACGATGGGGCTTCTTCACGCCTCCTGTAGACGGGGCGCTCTTCCTCGCAGCCTTGGTGGCGAGCTGCTTCCTGGGAGCTTTTCCTCCAGTGGATTTACGGGCGGTCTGCTTGGTACGGGCCATTTCGTATGACTGAAAACACAAAGAAAATACATGATTAACACCAAGTTAGTTACAAATATACATACATTTAAATATCAGGTATGAGACTAAATCTCTCTGCACACGACTTTTATATTATTTAACATTTGTCATTGTATAGATGCAAACATTTGATGAATGATATGATTTTCTATATATTCGTATTTTTCACGTGATATTTAAATATTGTTTGTATTTTCTTTATTTAGAATGATAGATACCTTTATTAATCCCATGTTGGGAACTTAATTTGTCAGAGCAGCATTTTGGCAGTAATTATTTGGGAATTACTTATAAAATACAAATAAAACAATAACTATGTAACAATATATAAATCCGTAAACATCCTCAGTAAATAAACTAAAATGAATAAAGATACAGAGGAGTAGCTTAACAGTTTCAAATATACAGCATCAATTTGAAATTTCTCAAACAAAGCAATCATTTCTACAATATTGGCTTTTATATGGTACCAAAAAAAAGGGTTAAAACAACTTTAAATGAACTTAGCGATTGCAGCACAAACCTCGTCTATCCTGTTTTGATTGGAAGCTAAGCTAGCCTAGCATCCAAGCTGAGCCAGCTCCCCTCCCCCCAGGTTTCACTGGGAGGAGTCTGGTTTAATTTAAACTACAAGGTCTAAAAAGGGCACAATAATATTGGATTTCTGGGAGAATAATCACGTTTATACTACACAATTGGCGCCATTAAACATTTGTATAATACATTTCTCGATTCAGAGTCCCACAGCGACCATGTGATCAGCTACAGTCGCGTTAAAGCACTCCAGTTTCTGTACTACTGGATCCAAAGCGCGTTCGCCTTTTCCTCTTCGCCATTTTAACCGTTTTCACCCTCAGACGACATTAGCTCAATTCAAAAACATTAGCTTAAACAATTAGCTTACAGCTCACTATTGCCCATATTTCGATGTGAACAACCAACATCAATTCTTAAATCGTCCCTCTTGTTAACATTTTAAATATCTAACTGAACGAGCCAACGGCGACTTTTAAACAGAAACGTCAACGGTTAAATATTCCATTGTTCAATTTGTGGAGCTAACGTTAGCAGCCCGCCATATTAGCATTTTTTAAAACAACAACACCTTGAATAAACCCAGATAAAACCTCACGATATTAACAATGTAATAAATAACGTCTTCTAGGTTTTTTAAAGTATGTATATATTACCTTTAGGGAGTCGCTTTAAATTAAGATCTATCCGTGAGTGTTTCAGCTTCCGTGGGAAGAACGAATTGTGATGTGATAATGGGGGTTGAGAGCCTGGTTTATATACTGTGTCATGACGTCATGCTTATAAATATTAAACGCTCATTGGTTGTTTTACTTCTTCGTTGGTGTTTGTCGATGGTTAGCTTAGAGGTGCATTAGCGCCACACACTGGACTGGGCGGTTTATTTTTTTGAAAATAATGTATTTGTATGTGTGTTTGGCTGTTTTGTTCCTTATTTGTCAGCTTTTTTGTCATTGTTTTCCATTGTCCATGGGTACAAACAATAAAGTGAAGAAAAAAAGTTAAGTTACACATTTATTTATTTCCTTTTTTATCATATTAGAAAATCTCCAAACATATTTGAAAAGCAGTACATCATGGAAAGCAGCTTTTTATTAAAAAAACGAGCACACTCATTTAAAACAAATACATTTAAATATAACATTATAACCTCAAATAAAGACATAAAACCGCAAAATAAAGTACACAAGGGGTCAAACTAAGTCTAAGACACCAATAACGTTCAATAACTTCGTTTTTATTTGCACCATGTAATGTTATTGACTGAAAATAAGAGCCTTTAAGGTTTGTAAATGATTGAACTCCATTTCCAACAATTCCGCGCTCTATTTTTCTACCTACCTCGCGCATGCGCACATCCTCGTAGAATGCGGATTTCAAAGCTACTACGAGTAGCTAGCTAGTAAAGCTAAAAACAAGCTTCTTGTTGTCGGACTTAACAACGGTTTAAAATGTCCAAAACACACCCGCCGTGTTCGGTAGTCACGACTACCGGAGGACCCTCCTCTTCCTCTTCTTCCTCCCCGGCTGGAGGGTCCACATCTCCCGCCACGGTGATGAACGTTCAGCCCGAGAAACCTCAACATTACACGTACGTAGCTAGTTAGCATGTTAGCACGTTAGCACAGAGTGTACACAACATCACGTGTGGAAACAAACACACAGCAGCAGTTAAAGTGTGTTAACTAATAAAAACACAGTCATTTCTAAACTTTATGTTGTTTTAAATGATGTGATCAAGCTAATTGAGGGTTAAAGAGGGCAGGGCTGCATTCAGAGGCCTGACGTTACTCACTAGCCTTTTATTTAAGTTCTTCATTTATACATGTGTCTAATTGCTGCATACAGTTAATTAAATCACTTTAACTTGACTGAGGTTCAATCTGAATACATCTATGAATGGTATAGATACCTCTTATACATGTATACATTACTACATTCCTAGCATCTCTTTGAGCATATCTTTAATAAGACTGTACACCACTGTATATTGAAATGTACTAATTGTACATGTTTATTGCTATATATTGTACACAAATGTGCACATGTTTACTTTAATCTCCATTGTTTTGCATAGTTGTTAGTTAGTATTCTTATCCCTGCACGCTACTTGCACCAAGTGGTCTCTTGCAGTGTTTTCTTTCACTATTAGAAATATTAAAAGAGCCATTAATACACTTTGTATTGTTTAATATGACTTAACAAAGCTTATTTCGGGTTAATGTGTTTTTGAATGGGGGCAGGGCTCGAGTCAGAGGCCTGACGTTACTCAACAGCTGTTTATTACAAGCTTTATTTATGTATAAGTTTGTCTCATTGTGGTGGGATGTAACTCACTACATGTTGGAGGCAATTCTTACCTTATTTCTTTTTACAAAGTGAGTTACGAGCTTCTTTGCATGTATTGATCGATAATACAGAATACAAATCAACCCTTAAATCAGTATGCATTATTACAGATTAAGCTACGTAGCAGTATAACACGTCAGTAAACATCAACACTAATGCATTGATACTTATGATATTAAAATGTAATAATCTGAAATCGGCCATAGTAGAACAATCTTGAATATATAAATGTATTCTAACGGTTATCAAACAAGTTTATTTATACAGCACCTTTCAACACAAGGCAATTCAAAGTGCTTTACAAACATGAGAGACATTAAGAAACATATTATGGGATGGCATTTAAAAAAACTCTCATTTAAAAGCAAAGGTATATGAATGAAAGTGACAGATACACACATCTGAAATGTTGAGCTCTGACTCAATCATCGCTCACTGTTTAGCAGGAATAGTTTTCTATCACCTTCCTTTCTTCTCGTTTAACACTTATTTCAAATGTT
This sequence comes from Pseudochaenichthys georgianus, assembly GCF_902827115.2. Classification (NCBI taxonomy): domain Eukaryota; kingdom Metazoa; phylum Chordata; class Actinopteri; order Perciformes; family Channichthyidae; genus Pseudochaenichthys; species Pseudochaenichthys georgianus. The sequence continues at coordinate 11,067 of NW_027263432.1, forward strand.
TCGTGCAAAACTAACCCGTCTTTGGAAAACTCCGCCCCCACGGTACCTTTTTAGTTTTCGCCGAAACTATTCCTCTTTTTTAAATGCACATTAGTTCACCTTGTCTTTCTAGGACTTTTTTGGTGTCCTACAAAATCTCCTCAAATGAAGTATTCTGAGTGACTGAGTCACTCAGCTATCCACCATTATCCATTTAGTCTATCCATTTAGTCATCCACCCTCCAGCTATCTGAAGGAGTTCAGGACGGAGCATAACACTCGCCTGTTAATAACTAGCTTACAAATGATTTATCACTTGTATACAGACTCTCATGGCACTCCTTTCTACTTTACTGTATTTACTTGCACGATCTGTAGATTGTGTCGCTCTGTTGGAGGAGCCTGTCATCGACATAACTACTCTGCAGCTAATGTACGAATGACAACAAAGCCTTGAATCTTGACTGACTCCCCCCCCCCCCCCCCCCTCCAGGTATCTGAAGGAGTTCAGGACGGAGCAGTGCCCTCTGTTCGTTCAGCACAAATGCACGCAGCACCGTCCCTTCTCCTGTTTCCACTGGCACTTCCTGAACCAGCGGCGCCGCAGACCCATGCGCCGCCGAGACGGGACGTTCACCTACAGCCCCGACGTTTACTGCACCAAATACGACGAGGGGACGGGAACCTGCCCCGATGGAGACGAGTGAGTGCAGCTGAGATATCGCATCCTGTTTGGTTATCGGAGCCTTAATGAAGCTATACACGTCACACAACCCTTTGTCCGACAGTTCAGCGCCAAACAGATGAACACATGGTTGTTTTGCACCGATCAAAGTTAAGAGCAGCGAAGTGGAACCAAACATCAAAGTTAACTTTATTGTCAATCTTTCAGTTTGTGTGTACAGACAGACAGAAATACCATTTCCCACAATCCAGAATACAAAAACAAATATATATAAAAATATCTATATACCTATTTCAGGGTGTCTGCGGGGGGGGGGGGGGGTCTCACAGAGTATTACAAGAAAATGAAGGCTATTAAAAAGTATTAAATGGCATTTCCCAAGGTATTACATTTTGTAGTTTGTCTTCAATAAGTATATGAATTGTCCAAAGAGGTTGTGTTCTACAGTCTGCCTGAATGTAATCACGGCGTAGGCGCGTAGTGTGATTCTGTGTAGTTTATTGATGGCATCCCGTTGGGTTTGACGTCATCTGAACAGGACATCGCACGCTCACTGCTTGATAGCGCGAAGGTCCGTTTACGCCGGTTGCTAAGCAACATCGTTATGGGGAAATGCAAGTCTGCGTCAAAACGGTTGGAAGATCAGGAGGAAGGACAATCCATACTGTCTAGTGTCTATAGTCAATGTGAGGTAAAGTGTGTCGCCATGGTAACCGGTTAGAACTCCAAGTGGCGATGAGGTCTTAAAATGTATGTAAAGGGTCTTAAAACAGGTCTTAGCAGGTCTTCCATGTGACTTCAGGATTCCTGCAGACACCTTGGAGATATATATATACACAATCAACAGACACATATGCACACATTAAGACACAACAATCAATATATACAAAATAACAGTCACTTCAATATCTTTGATAATGCACATTAGTGTCTGAGTGTTGTTGCATGTCACGTTTATAATAATACATTTTATTTGCAAAGCACGATTCATTGCTAAAAGTAATCTCAAAGTGCTACAAAGGGCATAATATAAATAAAAAATTTGATTTATTCAAACAGTTGAAGTTTATAAACAATGAAGCCTATAGGAGTATAACGGTGCGTCCACACAGCAGCTTTTCAAAAATCTTGGAGCTGGACGTGTCTGAAAGCTTGAAATCTTCCCTTCGCTCCCCCACAATGCAGTTCGGCGAAAAGCGAGGCAAAGTGACGTCATCCCCATTCAAAGCCAATGGGCAGTGAAGCGGTGGAAGATTCGTCTGAAGCTGCTGTGTGGACGTACCGTGATACTTTGGTGATGTGAGAAGAGATCCGTAAACACAAAGCAACGCAGATCAAAAAATAATACTGAATATCTACGTCAGAATTAGCTCAATGCATTTAGGGCATCATTAATCACTCTATTGTGCTTTATGGCTCTTTCTGGTATCATTGATTGTACACATACAGAAGTGATCAAACATCTGGCCGTGCTGGACACCGTGGGGTTAAAGTGAATGACTTGGTTAGAAAACATCTAACTAGCTCTTTTCTGGCTGAGGGTTGATTAAGCTTCTTGCCGGTATCTCCTCTCTAAAGCTTTTGATATTTAAATGCTGCTGTATCTTGTGTTGTTGAAATGCATGACAAAGCACCGGGTCATGTGACGGACAGTGAAGTCTTGATTGAGGAGGAAACACCCTTTACACACAATGCCATGTCGAGTTGTAGAGAAACGAGCCGTATGCATAATCTCCACGTTAGCATCTGAACGTACTGACAGACACGTCCAGCTCTTCTCGGGCTTTCACCGACGCAGAGGGATGTCAATGAGGAGGTGATGGGTCAGATTTGGATGTTTTTGTTTTGCTAATGAGCCGCTCCTCAAAGAGCTACGGGAACATTTGAAAACATTCTCAAAACCCTTAGTTAGGAAGTATTTTGAACACTGCTTGTGTGTTTGGGATGCAAAGACTCATAAACGCTGAGTCACACGATATCAATGTTTGGAGTAATGCTTTGTCTGATGGCCAATGTTTGGGTGCAATTTATTTGCATTATTCAGTGTTTTTTAATTCCTCTTTAATTCCTCTTCACCATAACGAAAGTAATTCAGTCCCTCATGTCCAGGGGCGGTTCTAGGGGGGGGGGGGCAGTGCCCCCTAACACTGACCTCTGACCCCCCTGTGGCCCCCCTAACAATGACATTTTTTTTTTGAATTTTTTTAAATGTATATTTTCTGGTACTCAGGATGTTGTTGCTGTAATGTGAGATTGTGCAGACACCCTCATGTAAAGTAGAGATGTAACTGTTCATTGCCTTTATTTTTATATAAATATGGTGTTAGTGCAAACATGGCACTATAACTTAAGCTGAAGCTAACAGTAACGGAGCGTCCACACTACAGCTCCAAAAATAGCTTGGAGCTGGGCGTGTCTGGAGCTTGGGGATTTTATTCAAGCAACACGGCCAACAACCAATCACATGAATCTCCCGCCCCCGACATACAAAGCAAAAACCCCCGGGGATTTTATGGGAGCAATATATATATAAACTCCCCAAACAGGCGAAAACCTACCAGTTTCCCCCACTGTCTCTGCCACCTCCCTCCATGCCTGGTTCCTCCGGTTTGTATCCCGGTAGGTGAAGAGGGTCTGGTCATACAAAACCGGGTGATTGCTACGGCGATAGTTAGTTTCTCCTCCAACTTTTTTTGAAATATAGAAATGAACGGCGGGATATCTCTCCCAGCTTAGACGCGGTTTGATTGGCTAGCGCTTCAGCTGTCAGATTTTGGGAAACGGGATTTGATTGGCTGGCGCTGGCTACTGCGGCGTCCAGGCGACCAGAAGTTGAACAATGTTCAACTTCTGGTCGCCTGAGACGCCTCGCTCTGCTACCCACAATTCAGTTCGGCGAAAAAGCGCGGCTACGTGACGTCACCCCATTGAAAGTGAATGGGCAGCTTGGAGCTTTCGACACTGTCGACGCTGTAGTGTAGACGGGCCGTAATAACTATAAGATCTATCTGAAATAAATAAGTGTACTGAAACAAATACCAATAACTGTATTGCATTGTTTTCTTATGCGCAATTACTTCATGCTGTCTAGTTCTCTTTTTCGTCCTGCATTTATTGTGCCCCCCTCAGAAAAGAACTGGCCCCCCCCAGTCAAATTGGTCTAGAACCGCCACTGCTCATGTCGCTTTCTTGAAATGACTGCAAATCTATATTAAAAACCCCATTAAAGGTCTCCTATCATGCAAAGTGCACTTGTTGATGTCTTGTATACATCATCGTGTCCCCGCTGTGTCCCCGGTGTGTCGGGGAACTCACGCAGCGTCAGGAAATAAACCCTCTCTCTTTTCCTCCGTACCCAAATCTCTAAAAACGGGGAACAACGGAGCTGATCCAGATTTGCGTCCGATATGACGTAACATCTGAAATGTGGACCCACGGCCCAATCAGAAACGTTGCTATCAGAAACAATGCCCGACTGTTTTGGACGTAATATGGTCGGTGTTCACATTAGCATGCTAACACTCAGAGCTAACCTGTGCTGGAGAGCATGTGTGTGAAGAAGCAGGAAGTAGAAAGGAACTCACCTTGTGGTGTAACCGGCAAGAGAGAAAGCCTTTGAGCTCCAGACTGTTTCAGAGCCTTGATAATCCATGATATGGCGTTTCATCACGGCAGCATTTAGGTTAGACGGTAGCTGCCGGGTCCCGCATGAGATCAGACCCCTCCTCTTTAAAGCTTTATCCCCAAATCAGCACTTTAGAAACAGGAAGTGAAACAGAGGAATAAGAGGCATGGCTAGAAAGATCTGTTTGGTGTTTGGAGCAAAACACTTCAGACATGTTTTTTATATATCTGAGACCTGTGCTACTGCCTAAAGATAGCACGATGGGTGACCTTTAATATAACCTCTTTTTGTTACTATTTCTTTTTAAATTATATATTTTATTTCAAGCTTGTTATGAAAATAACTTAATGGGCTTTTTTCTTATCAACTTAGATTTGTTTGAAAATGTTTCCAAGTTGAATTTATTGGAAAATTGGGCTCTTATTAAAACATGAATACTGTGTTATATGAACATATATATTCTGTCCATTATTCCCCTCAAAGTTTTTCTTCTCTGTTGAAACCCATGTGGTGTCTCTTTGCTTCCTGTCCTCCAGATGCCCGTTTCTGCACCGGACGGCGGGCGACACAGAGCGCAGATATCACCTCCGATATTATAAAACCGGCTCCTGTATCCACGAGACGGACTCCAAGGGACACTGCAGTAAAAACGGGTCGCACTGCGCCTTCGCCCACGGATCACATGACCTGCGCAGCCCTGTGTACGACATCAGGTGCCGAAATAACCTCTGACCCTGGAGAAAAGTACTCCGCTTTAAAAACAACATGTGGATGATAACTGGAAAACCTATTTTTGAGGCAAATCCTGTAGTTTTTCATGTATTAGGAAAATGCGTGGGGGCATTTGAGCATGATATAGATACGGAAAGAGAAGTTAGAATTCAAGGCAAAAGCAAATATTACAAAAATCAAGACACATAAATATAGGTTATTGACATTCGTGTTCTTGTTGTGTTTTTGATATAAATGAATATGCACATGAACTGGCCCTGAGTGTCCTTTGCAAGGTCCTCTCTTTTATCTAAACATTTCCAAAATTCTGAGAAATACAAGTTCCTAGAATGTTAACTCCTAACCCAGAATGTTTACATAGATACATTCATCGGATCACATGCCCTGTGTACGATATCCCTTTGTTTACTCTGTTGTGTGTGTGTGTGTGTGTGTGTGTGTGTGTGTGTGTGTGTGTGTGTGTGTGTGTGTGTGTGTGTGTGTGTGTGTGTGTGTGTGTGTGTGTGGTGTGTGTGTGTGTGTGTGTGTGTGTGTGTGTGTGTGTGTCAGGGAGGTTCAGGTGATGGAGTGTCAGGGTCCCTCGGAGGGGGGGGGAGGCGGAGGAGAGTCGGGTCAGGCGGCGAGTACAGCGCTCATCGAGAAGATCCTGAGCGAAGAGCCACGCTGGCAAGGTACGTCTTCTTCATCAACACGTGTCCCCTCTTCTTCACGTCTCTTCTACATCAACATGTGTCCCCTCTTCTTCATGTCTCTTCTACATCAACATGTGTCCCCTCTTCTTCATGTCTCTTCTACATCAACATGTGTCCCCTCTTCTTCATGTCTCTTCTACATCAACATGTGTCCCCTCTTCTTCATGTCTCTTCTACATCAGCATGTGTCCCCTCTTCTTCATGTCTCTTCTACATCAGCATGTGTCCCCTCTTCTCCATGTCTCTTCTACATCAACATGTGTCCCCTCTTCTTCATGTCTCTTCTACATCAACATGTGTCCCCTCTTCTTCATGTCTCTTCCACATCAACATGTGTCCCCTCTTCTTCATGTCTCTTCTACTTCAACATGTGTCCCCTCTTCTTCATGTCTCTTCTACATCAACATGTGTCCCCTCTTCTTCATGTCTCTTCCACATCAACATGTGTCCCCTCTTCTCCATGTCTCTTCTACATCAACATGTGTCCCCTCTTCTTCATGTCTCTTCCACATCAACATGTGTCCCCTCTTCTCCATGTCTCTTCTACATCAACATGTGTCCCCTCTTCTTCATGTCTCTTCTACATCAACATGTGTCCCCTCTTCTCCATGTCTCTTCTACGAAAATCGGGGAATTCCTAAAAAAAAAATTGCATTTGAAACTCTCAGAATTCTACGTATTTCTATGAATTTCAGTTTTTTTAGACCTAAAAGACGGACCTTATTATACCTCTCACTTTCTGCAAGGTAAAATAAAGTTGTGGAAAAATTAAATGACAAATAGTAGCATTATAAAAACTAAGAAATATGTTCACAAACTATAAATCCAGGAACAAATCTCTTGATCTGATGAATTTTAACGAGGTTTTATTGTCATAGGCACAAAGTGTAGAAATTCTGACCAAATCAAATCCGGTTTATTGCGGTGATAAATAAGTAGATCGCAAGACGACGAACAGATGGATGTTAGTCGGAGCACTCGTGTTTACCAGTCGTTGTCCCTGTGTTTTTCCTCCCTCAGATAACAACTACGTGCTCTCCCACTACAAAACGGAGCTCTGTAAGAAACCTCCTCGTTTGTGTCGTCAAGGTTACGCCTGTCCGTACTTCCACAACAGCAAAGACCGGAGACGCAGCCCGCACAAACATAAATACAGGTGAAGCACCCCCGACTGTGTTTCCACACCTTGCCGTTTGTTTCTTTGAGTCGTGTCTGAATACGTGTCTCCCCGTGTGAGCAGAGCGCTGCCGTGTCCGGCGGTGAAGCAGAGCGAGGAGTGGGGCGACCCGAGCAAATGTGAGGGAGCGGAGAGCTGTCAGTACTGCCACACCCGCACCGAGCAGCAGTTTCACCCCGAGGTCCGTCTGTCAAAATATATAAACAGACATTATTTGATTTATTTTTCTCTGCCATTTTCAGAATTCTCGAGGAATTTGGTTTTTTAATTCTGAAGAAAAAAAACATTCAGATAATTTTTTTATATTAACAATGAAAATCTCAGAAAACTGAGATCAGAATCGTGAAAAAAGTAACGTTTTGGAGAAAAATAAAATGTTGTTTTTACCTGAGAATTAATTTGTTTCCTAAAAAACCGAATTATTGGGATTTTTTTTTTTTTTATTCTGAATAAAAATACAATTTGCAGCTCATCTCAGAAAAAAAGGTTTTATCTGTTATCTAAACTTTCTGGGAGAAAATAATATCTAAAAAAACTGACTGTTTTAAATTTCTTTTTAAATTCTGAAAGATCTTTTTTTATTTTCTCAGAATGTTGAAAAAAATCACTCACTTAAATCCCCGCAGGTAAATAAACCTTTTGTGTTCGCTTGTTATTCCAGATCTATAAATCCACAAAGTGTAACGACATGCAGCAGAGTGGCAGCTGCCCTCGGGGGCCGTTCTGCGCCTTCGCTCACATTGAAAGTAAGTCCCTTTAGAAACACCTCTAAAAACAACCGAATCATTAAAGGTCTCCGATCATGCAACATGCACTTTATGCATGTGTTTTATACACATAGCGGGATATGAGGGATGTCTAAAATGCATGATCTGTTTTTGAAACTCTTCATAGACATGTTTTTAATGTATTTAATATATCTGAGACATATGCTATTGCCTAAAAATAGCATGATAAGAGACCTTTAAAGCTGCTGACCCGGAATCAGCACTTTAGTAACAGGGCTGAAATAGAGGGGGCTAGAATGGGTGATCTGTATAGTAGCAGGGTTCCTACGGTCATTAAACACCTGGAAAAGTAATGGAAATGTAACTAAATATAATTTATATTTTATCTAATCGCCGAAATAGTAATACTATAACGATAATAAATACTGTATAGTAATGAAACGTAGAATGGCATTTAACTGACGAGGTAGAAGCTAGTAAGCCTATTGGATTTGTTTTAGATAGACACAACATGTTTCAGATACAGACCTTATTTTCCTGTTGCCATTTTCAGTGGTACGCTGAGTAGGGCTGTGCGACTATGGCGAAAATCATAATCACGATTATTTTGGTCAATAATAATATCACGATTATTAAAAACGATTAACCCTTAACTTTGAAAACATCCATTTATTTGAAAACATCCATTTATTGAAAAAAATAAAACGTAACGGTATGTTTTTAACAGTTGATTACCCTGAACTTTAAGTACAATTCAACTGAAAAACCAATAAAAAAAATAATAATAATTTCGATTACGTTGTTTTCGTAATCGTTGCACGCCAAATCGTAATCGAGATTAAAATGCGATTAATTGCACAGCCCTACCGCTGAGAAAGAGTAATTCTTTGGTCATGGAAAATTAGGTAAAGGTCCTGGAAGTCATTGGTGACCCTGTAATAGGAGACCTTTTAAACTCATTTTCTTTGTACCCCTCTTCCAGGACCTTTTTCCTCAGAGGAGCCTTCCTTCCCCACCCCCAGCTCCCCCCCGCCCCCCCGGCCTCCGGACCCCCTCCCTGCTCAGGACGCCTGCTCCAGCCCCATCAGGCTCAGGATGGGTTCTGGTTCTTATTCGGACCCTTTCTCGCCCTCTGCGGGGTCATGTGTGGCGGAGCAAGGGCTTCTGGGTAATGTGTTGTCTCTGTGCGAGGATATGAGCGCGTGGGCCGGAGAGGGGGGGTACGGGAGAGCGCCGGGGTTTGAGAGGGAAGACCAGGTGAGGAGAACAGAGGATTGTATGCATTATGAAGAAATATTAAATATACATACAACACTTTATATAAGACGGCACACAAACCTCCACAAGACATGAAATACATTAAATTCACTTCACAAACATTATCTTTTCTTTTTAATAACATTTTAAAACTTTTTCTAAGACTGATATCCTGCATGTTTTGATCTTTCTCGTCTTTCTGGTTTCAGGCGAAGCAAAGGAGTTTCGCTCTCGAGCAACGACACAGAGAATTTGCAACAGCACAAAGCAAACAGGTACAACGCCTCCATTGGACTGCTTTGTTTACTTCGACTCTGATTGGTCAAATGGGACATTTTAGAAGTCAATATGACATTAGTACAGCCCGCTAAGCACTATAATGACTTAAGGAGGATGAAGAGAGAGAAAGTTTAAAAGACGCAGTGCTGGACCTCAGATACAGACAGGAAGTGAACGCTAACAGGAACACGGGATGGACTCTGTAGTGTCTAAGGACTTGAAACTGTGGACATTGATCAGAGCTGCCTTCATCTTAAAGGTCCCATGTCATGCTGTTCTGGTTCTGACCCGTCCCCTTGTGTTCTGAAGCTTCTGCATGTGAACGGTCTGCAGAGTCACAAGCCCTCAAAGTGCACCCTGTGGAGTAAAGCTCTAACACAGAGAAGACCTGTCTGCTGCCCCAGAACGCCTCGATGGACATTTCTCTTTTTCCATTGTTTACTTCTTAGGTATAGTGACGTATTTCGGGTAGCCGTTACGTTTGGACCAATCCGCGGGCTTCCTCACACACACACACTCGGCGGGACGTTGCGAGGCTCGCTGCTGCGAGACCTCAACAATGGAATTATGATCAGTAGAAATGGCCATGACATGGGACCTTTAAATTCACTTGTTGTTGTCGGAGCTCCAGCCAGAGTTTCCTTTCTTAGAGGAAGCTATACGACCATATTTAAGTCAATAAAATCATTTCAATTAATATTGGGAGCCAAGTCGTTAGTGTGTTTAGTATCTGGCCGTGCAATAAGCGGGATAAGGTGCAGCGAGGTGGCCATTATTGGAGAAGGAACAACCGACCGGGTGATGGCGTCGGGCTCCGTGATCCAGGCCTCTTTTTGCAGTAGTGGCCGCCTCGCCGCACCTTACCCCTCGCAGCGAGAGTAACTCTTGCTTCTCGTGATTCCTCCAGGACCTGCTGGTGTTTCTGCCAGTAGGAAGCCCCCTCAGTCTCTCCTCCAGCATCCCCTCCAGTCTGGCTGCCACGCCCCCCAGCCCGGCTCCCATTGGTCCCCTGGGATCCAGCATGTCTTCGGGCATGAACGCCAACGCCCTGCCTTTCTATCCCACCAGTGAGACCGTGGAGTCCGTCGTTGGTGAGTTGGAGACGTGCAGAAATCAGAGAGCTGTGACGGTATGAATCTGAAATGACTGTAGATCTGATTTCACAGAGTCGGCGCTGGATGATCTGGATCTGAATGATTTCGGTGCTTCGGGGCTGGAGAGCAGCTCTGCTTTACCCATTGTGGGAGGCATGCTGGGTAATATCTGAGCCAAACCCACCATTTCACACCATGTTAAGCTGTGTCTACCAAACGGTTGAGAATATTTACAAATATTTATCATCCAATTTAACCGACATGCGTAACACATTTCCGGTAGTACAACAAATAAAGCCTGAAAAGTCCTGACTATTTAGTGAGATACATTTTTCTCCTTTCTACATATTTTTAGCTGCTGCTCGTTACCTCAAATACATGTTCTTGAATTGTATCTGTCATTCTAAATCTAGTTTGACTTCAGTATGACACAAGGCGGTCTAGGGATCTGCACCTATTTATCCTCTTGACCATTAGATCCTTTAATATCCTTTGCATAATCGATAAAGGGGGGGGGGGGTGCACCAGGCCTCAGATGATTTGAGGCCAAATATCATATTTAGACTTTAAAAAAAAAAAAAAAAGTTTACATATTACATATTTTTTGTATTCATATAATTGTAACTCAATACATGATTGTCACTAAAGGCCTTGTCTCTACATTACAATAAAATATAAAAAATAATTGATTCGTTCATTTGAATAAAAATCCAAGTTAGTATTAAAGGCATAAAAAGACAGAAATGTATAATTCTTTCTTTAATAGAAATGTTTCTTCTGCCCATAAAGTGTCCAAACCAGGCTTTTCTGGATAAGCGCATGTTTAAAGCAGGCACTGTCCATGCCGGCTTCAGTTGGATTATTCGTCAGTTGCTCCGATCAGATCGGTCTTCTCAATTTTGTAGATTATGTACGACTTTTGAATCCACATAAACACATCGGCAAAATCCGGCTTACTTTGAGCGTGTTTCAAACAGTTTCATCCCTTTGTGAATTGTTTCCACTTCCGCCGTCCTTTCATTTCTTCATACAGCGGGAATCCAGATGAATCCTGAGTCCAATAACCATCAAAGTCACTCCAATAGTGCTCCTTGACTACGCTTGCATCCTCCTTTAACAACATACTTCACATTCATCCAGTTTGTGACAGTAGTTGTAGCATTTTGAGACTTTTAAACTTTAATTACCGCTGTTTCCCCCCCCTGTGTGTGTGTGGGGGGGGGGCGGCCCTTCCAACAGTAGTCATTTGGGGGGGCTCTTGGGAAAAAAGGTTGGGAACCCCTGCTCTAACACATGCTGTCTGGACCTTAATATCAGGATATCTCCTCCAATGGGAGGCCTGACAGCTTCCGATTCAACCAATCAGTGATGCGTGGGCTGTGAGCCTTTTTCCAAAACAATGCAATACAGGTTTTGGCGTAGAAGAAGCAGAGGTCTATAATGGCGCTTTTACACCGCAGCACGTAGCCCGGTTTGTGTTGCGTTTCCACTAGGGCTGGTTCCGGCTAACGCGTACTTTTTCACCTTTTTTCTGGCCCTCCAACAGCCGGGCTGAGTGCTAAACTAGTGACGTAAACACTCGACTGCTGATTGGTCAGAGAGAATCGCTGGCAAGGGGGCTACCACTACAACAAAATGAAGATATTTGACCGTGATTTAATTGTAATACACGTTTCTAAATGATGCCGAAGTAACAACACACTGATACCGGTTAGTAAGAACCATGAGTTAATGCTTTGAGTCTGCAGACAGACGGCAGAGAAACACCTTTTAGAATGCGTGTTTTCTGAATGGAGATCGGCTAAGCTAACGCAGTATATGCTCCGACCGTCCACACTCACAACAACGGCCTACAGACATAAATAAACCAGCGACTGTATTCTCCATGACACAGGCAGTCTGTGGTTTGTACTTGTTTAACTTCTGTCTAGTTTCTGAACAGATATGCGGAGCTGTGAGCTCTGAGGGCTAACCGCTGATGTTTTGGTTTTGTGGTTCGCTTTGAAGATGACGTCACGGCAGTTTTACGCAGCGTTGCTATAGTTACTACCCCTGTTACTAAACTGTAATGGAAACGCAGCATAAAGTGAGCCTGGCCTACCCATGCCGTACGAGGCCCTGCAGTGGGAAAGCGCCATAATGTTCGCACTATATTCATGCTCTTCTGGATATAAACCCAACAGAAAACACTTTGGATCCAATCAAATCTGCTTTGAAATGATCTTGTTTATTGTACCTCGTACCTCTTCCCAGAACACCTTCATCTTTCTGATATGTTTTTAGCTGCTGCTAGTCAATTAAAACCGATTGCTTCTATTAACAACTCCAGCCTTTGAGAAACACATCGCTTTGAACACAACTCATTATTGTTTGTCTCTCTTCTCCAGGAGGTAGCCAGTTCCAGAGTTCAGCTCCAGTAAATATCCCGGGATCCTTTAGCAGCTCCGCCCCTTTTAGCTCGCCTTCACCTTCTCCACCAATCAGGACGCACTCTTCGCCTTTCTTCTCCACGCCCCTCTCACAGCCCAGCCAATCAGAGAGCACCTTCCTGGGACCGTCGCACAGCTCGTTAGGTTGGTGGAAATATAAATGTCCTGTATTTTATTTACTCTTCTACTGCAACCACAAGGGAGACACCTGAGCAGAATATGTCCTCTTTTGAAGTGAATAGTTAATCTACATTTCCATCCCTTCTCCCTGCAGGTCTGAATGGTATGAGCAGTAGTATCTGGGAGCACTTCCCCTCGGGGCAGGGCTCTCCGGGGACCCCCCCCACGCTGCTGTCTTCAGGGCCGTGTGCAGAAACCCCTCGTCTGAAGCAGGAGCTGGAAGAGGCGCAGAGGGCGCTGAAGCAGTGGAGCCACAGCTGGCGGCACTCAGCTCAGGTGGGTAGGTAGTGGGGCGAGAGGGAGAGAAATGGAGTTTATGCTAAAGATTATTTGGTAGGTAATATATAGTTTTATAATTCTGACTTTTTAAGTATTCTGGGTTTTTTCACAGAAATGAGAATTTTTCAGATATTTTTCTTTTTTTTTTAGTCGGCATTCTGGGATAACAAGTTAAAATTCTGGAAAATAAATTAAGAAAAAAGAAAGTTTTCCTGAAAAAAAGTGCCAGAAATGGCCACCAGGTTTATGCTAAAGCTAGAGGGTGTTTCTCAATGTCGAGGACGCTTCCTTGGTAGCACATGTCTTCCGAGTCGGGTCCTTCAGAAGCGAGGCAAGAATCCTTCCTAGCCTCGGAAAACGAAGAATGGTGGAACAGGTGTGCGTCGTATGCGAGGCCTTAAATGGAGCGCCATTTCCGCCAAAGATTTTGGAAATTGGTCCGTGCGCAAAGCATTGTGGGGATTTTAAGACCGCGGAGGATACACATGTGCAGCCTCAAAATTTCCCGCAACGAAGGACGCCGGGCTCGGTAGAATTCCAAGGAGCCTGGACAGTCCTCGATGATGTAGCATCCTTGAAATAGTGGCTCTGGAGTATCCTTCCTCGACATTGAGAAACACCCCTAAATTAAAAAATGTCCCAAATTGGGATCAATAAAGTACTATGTTATCTTATCTTATCCGGTAGGTATTTTACTTTTTTTTTACACATTAAGCCTAAAAACATATTGTATTTGTTTATTTGAAATTCAATAATAAATAATCAAATACATGTGTGGCGAGTGTGAGAGAAACAGCCATGAGGTTTATACTAAAGAAAGATTATCCGGTAGGTATTTTATAATTTCATAATTCTGATATTCTGTTTTTTTAGTAAGACAGTCAGCATTCTGGGATAAAAATAAAAATTCTGAAAAAAAACAGATTTATGCGATTTTAAGGAAAAAAACGTTTTCCTCACATTTTTAATTATTTCCTGAATTTTGAGTTTTTCAGATTTTTCTTTTTCTATTTTGGGATAAAAAGTAAAAATTCTGAAGAAAAGTTACAAAATACACAATAATACTTTCCCCCAAGATCTCCCTTAATTTTTACGTGACTTCATGGTTTAAAAAATGTTTTGAAATAATAATACATACTAGAATACCAAATCATTTACCGAGTGTTTTCATTTCATCATGGCTTCATGGCTTTATTGTCTTATGCACAACGTCAGCAACATAGTTTGTTGGTAATACAGATCTGAAATCCCAGGCTCCACCAACAATACAGAATACCTGAGAGAGAAACTTGTGTAAAATAGTGCAAGAAGAATTACAATTAAAGTGGACCTATCATGCTATATTTGAACAATATATTGAACCTATGTAAAACATGTCTGTATGTCATGTCTCTTCAAAATACCAAACAGATCCTGCATTTTAGCCATGCCTCATTTCGCTCTATTCCAGCCCTGTCTTCACAAGGGCTGATTCTGTGACGTAGCTTTAATGCAAATGCGCTGCAGCTGGCCACGCCCCCCTCTCCTGCAGGGGGGCGTGGCCAGATGCAGCGCATTTGCATTAAAGCTACGTCACAGAATCAGCGATCAGAGATCAGCTGCTGGGCTGTCAGAAGAGGGGGAGGAAAAGAGATCTCCGTCCTCCGTGTTTTGTTCTTACATGATTATATAGAGTCGTTATTCATTTGTTTTAAAGCTCAATAAATTGTCCGGAAGACTTAAACTTTAACGGACATCAACTGAAACTCTGCCGTGCTGTCCCTCGTCCCTTGGAAGAGGCGGAGAGGTGGGTGTTTGTCATCTGCTGGTGGACTACCGGAGAGAATTACAGCAGGAGCAACCGCTCGCCTCGGGGAGGGAGAGAAAGAGCCACAGCGGAGAATAAACAGAAGGGCAACCATGGCAACCATGCGCGGGAAGTCTTCTTCGCTGCTTTTGTGGCAGACTACAGCGCCACTTACAGGCCTGGCATATGTACTACAGCGTCTCCAGCGCTTTCGAGCGGCAATGGCCGGCCGTGGCCCAACCTCTCATTCCCCTGATAGGTGGAGAGTCGGCCACTAAGCGGAGCACCCCTTCTGTGACGTAGAAAAATTAACGTCTGTATCAGATCCGTTGCAGCCCGGTTTTTAGAGATTTGGGTACGGAGGAAAAGAGAGAGGGTTGTGCTTTCTGACACTTGGTGAGTTCCCTGACACACCGGGGACACATATTCATGTAGAAAAGACGTACAAAAGTGAATTTTGCATGATAGGTCCCCTTTAATTAAAACAGCATCAATCAAATAATGCAAAAATACATTATTCTCCCAAAAAACCGTTATGTCTTCCTTCTCTACTTTATAGATAGTGCAATCCCGTTTTGACTGGGTTTTCTGCCTCCTGTTGTCTTTCGCTGCAACGCATGTTCTTCTGTTCGTCATAAATAGTGCGTTCACCTGGTAAATGGTACCGTTTCCTGCTTTCTTCCTGCTGTAGTCGTGGGCGGCTCTGAAGGCGGACGCAGAGGAGTCTCGATCTCGTGCTTCTCGGTTATCGATGGAGTCGGAGCGAGCGAAGCAGGCGGAGGTGGAGGCGCAGCGGCAGGCGACTCTCCTGCAGGAGGCGCTGGAAAGCTTAAGGAACGGAGAAAACCCTCACCTGGCTCTCCATCAGCTGCAGCTGCTGCACCGCCTGCCGCTGGACTCTGTGGTCAGCCTGCAGGCGCAGATCTGCAGCAGCTTACAGGCTGTGGAGCAGGTAACACACACACACACACACACACACACACACACACACACACCTGTAGAACACTGTAGTCTACCAACAACAGCATAACGTGTATCGTGCATTAAAATACCTTCAAACGACGAGGCCTACTTTCTTCGAGTTGAGCAGAGTCTCTAATGTTTTATACCAGGGGGGTCAAACTCAATTTCATGGCGGCCACATCAGCATTAAGGTTGCACTCAAAGGGCCGGTTGTAACTTTAAGACTTTATAAATATACATATATACATATATAAAATAATGTATTATATTACATGATTGCCTCTGCATTGGATTATTATGGGATAGCGTAATAACTTCATAATTAATGTCTGAAAGCAGAAGTCTAGGGCGAATAATTGCAAGTCTCTTCAGTGCGCATGTCACAAAATGAGATGCATTGTGGGTCATGTAGTTTATGGACAACGTGCTTCTGTAAAGTGGCATGTCACCGTATCGTAAACGTATTATATTATTTGCAAGCTCTTGCGGGCCGGATTTGAGTTCGACACCCCTGATTTAGAGTAACGTTTTCTCTGGCATCTTGTAAAAGTGCGCTATAAACAGAACTCGGTATGACTAGCACCCAAATTAATTGTCTTTTAATTTGTTTATTTTTTGGGTTTCTATAGCTATATTTGTATTTGTTGACCTGTGAAGTTTTTATTGACTGGCAAAATAGTGGTGAACGTCATTTGGGGTCCTTCAAGGGGCCGTAACCATGACCGTTTTTTCCCGGGTCGATGGAAGTGTCGACTTTTCGAGGGGTGCTGAGGAGGTGCTAAGCTTTTAAAACAATATTTAGGGAAGTAAAGACATCTCTCGGCTTTGATTGGTTGATATTCGTCACATGGTAAGTCTCCCACTGCTGTGTTAAAAACAAAGTAAAACTATTTTCAACTCTGGCGGATGCCGTTGCGCCATGAAAACAATTATTATCATTATTTGAATCATTATCCAGCTTTATGTTACAAAAACCACCGGGTTAATCCTCCCGAGATGTATTTCTTGAGGTCTAAATGTGTTCCTCTGCGTCTCCTGAAGGTGGTGTACAGGAAGCAGAGGCACTGCTGTGTGACCTGTGGCGATCCAGGATCAGTTTCGCTGATCTGTGGTCACGGCCTGCAGTGTGAGAGATGCTCCAGCTCCGCGGAATGCCCCCTCTGCCCCAAACAGACCCTGGACCAGCAGCTCTCCTGACCCCCGAAAAGACCCGGACCAGCATCTTATAACCCATGAACAGACCCAGGATCAGCAGCTCTCCTGACCCCCGAATAGACCCAGGACCAGCATCTTATAGCCCATGAACAGACCCAGGATCAGCAGCTCTCCTGACCCCCGAATAGACCCAGGACCAGCATCTTATAGCCCATGAACAGACCCAGGATCAGCAGTTCTCCTGACCCCCGAATGGACCCTAGACCAGCAGCATCTTCTGACCCCCTTCTTACACCAGTCAGTCCTGATTCCTCTCATAATACCAGTTCTGGATCTCTATCTAAAAATCAGTCGGAGGACGTTTTATAATGTGACACAGATCTGGTTTTGTATTTGATAAATGACCGTCTCTCAGTGAAAGCTCTAGGATTTTTCTCGTTGGTTACCCGAGGAACACTTTTTACTAGTTAATGCTCTTGACCAGCGATACTGTTCTTCACCCCTTTTCTAGATTTGTGAAAGTAAGACCTGCTTCTACTTCCTCTCAAACTCTAAAAAAGGCCTTTAGACAACGAGTAGGTGACGAATAAAAGAGACAATAATGCGGAGAACTCGCCTACGAATGTTACATGTTCTGAGGTTCTGAGGCATTTAAGCCATCAAAGGGATTGGCTCAATTCAACACAAACATATATCAAAATGCAGGAAAAAACAATAAAACGCTGGCATTTTAAAGAATTAGCTCACTTTAAAGAACATGATACCGGTGTTATCTATCTATCTATCTCTCTATCTATCTATCCATCTATCTCTCTCTCTCTCTCTCCCTACCTATCTATCTATCTCTCTATCTATCTATCTATCCATCTATCTCTCTCTCTCTCTATACCTACCTATCTATCTCCCTCTCTATACCTACCTACCTATCTATCTATCTCTCTATCTATCTATCCATCTATCTATCTATCTCTCTCTCTCTCTCTCTCTCTATACCTACCTATCTATCTATCTATCTATCTCTCTATCTATCTATCTACCTCCCTACCTACCTACCTACCTACCTACCTACCTACCTACCTACCTACCTATTAGGGCTGCACGATATTGAAAAAAACTGACATCGCGATTACCCCCCCCCCCCCTGCGGTATATATTGCGTTTTTTTTTAACCTGTTAAGCCCCAAAGTTCCGGCGGGTACTTTACTTTTTTTTTCACGACACTGTGTCTCAGGGGATCGTAATATTTAAGAACCTATTAATGTGTTATCCCAGATTAACGGGAATAATCTCAGCTAACTGACGATACAAAGCATGTTTACCAAAACAAAACACAAGTCTCATAAGAAGCATCTAAAGGACCCCTGAGCGAAAAATGCTAACGCACTTTGGCACAGAACTCAAGATAAAAGTACCCTTATTACTTATCGTAGCTGCACTTACAAGATATCCGATTAAAGCTGAGGTTCCACAGATTATTTAGGTATATAGTATCATCACTGAGTGATCCGGACTCGGACAGGGGAAGCAAACACAGACATCACAACACGTACCTTTACGGAGCTTCTAGGGGAGATGTCTCACCGTAGCTGTCAATCTGATCAAAAGACGTGTTCAATGGCATACGAGAAAAAACGTGGCTGAATCGGTTGATCCATAGGTTTTTAACGTCTCTGTATAAAAAAATTATTTCATTTGTAATCCATAATTCCATTTTTATGTAAAAATCGCAGAGTAAAAGTTAGCTGCTAATGGTAGCCACCAGAGTGGCTGCTGCTTCCGGTCCTGGCTATGCGGCAGTCCAGCGCAGTCTAACGGTACGTCCACACAGCAGCTTTAAACAAATCTTCCAATGCTTCTCTGCCCGTTGACTTTGAATGGGGATGACGTCACTTTGCCTCGCTTTTCGCCGAACTGCATTGTGGGGGAGCGAAGCGAAGATTTCCAGGATTTCCAGGATTCCAAAGTTGAGCAATGTTCAACTTTTGAAGCTGAGCTGGAAGCGCCAGCCAATCAAACACCTTTATGCAAATCTGACAGGAGAAGCGCTAGCCAATCAAACCGCGTGTAAGCAGGGAGAACCAGACCGCAGTTCATTTCCTCGCCTGTTTATATATATATTTATTGCTCGCATAAAATCCCCGGGGTTTTTTGCTTTGTATGTCGGGGGCGGGAGATTCATGTGATTGGTTGTTGGTCGCGTTGCTCGCAAAAAATCCCCAAGCTTTCAGACACGCCCAGCTCCAAGATGTTCAAGATTTTCGAAAAGCTGCTGTGTGGACGTACCGTAACACACACACATTACCAAATAAGGAGTGAGAGGGACGCGTAGCCAAAACCGGAAGCTGCAGCCACTCTGGTGACTACCATTAGCAGCTAACTGTTGTGCTCCGATTTTTACATACAAATTGAATTATGGATTATAAACAATTGCTTCAAAGCCACAGATACATTATTAACCTATGGATCAACCGATTCAGCCGCGTTTTTTCTCGTTGTAATGCCATTGAACACGTCTTTTGATCAGATTGACAGCTACGGTGAGACGATCTCCCGTAAATGCTCTGTAAAGGTACGTGTTGTGATGTCTGTGTTTGCTTCCACTGTTGCGAGATCGGATCGCTTTGATACTATACTTAAATAATCTGTGGAGTCTCAGCTTTAATCGGATATATTGTATGTGCAGTTTCGATAAGTGATAAGGGTATCTTTATTTTGAATTCTGTGCGTTAGCATTTTTAAAAAAATGAATAAAACCGCACGTCCCTACGGTGTGAATATCGCGCATGCGCATATTGCGGTTATCGCCATGACGTGGCATATCGTTCAGCCCTACTACCTATCTCTCTCTCTCTCTATCTCTACCTACTTACCTATCCATATATCTATCTGGAATTGTGTTTCCTGAAGTTTTAAAAAATGTTGTGCCACTTTTTAAGGTCAATAGCAACTCTTAAACATGTCTGGCATTCATGAGCTATCTTAAAATAAATAATCAGGTCTGCTTAAAACGCTTAAAGGGCATATTTAGCATCATTTATAATATAAACCGCTAACGCCAAATCGGGGTCGTTATACCAGTAGCACTTGTAGATTATATCCTTAATTCTTTCATAGTTTTTTTTAGCGAAATAAATTCTCAATATTTAAAATGTTTAGTAATATTTGTTTAAATTTCTACGACAGACGGCCTCTGTTGAAGCACTCAGGTTTCTAACATTCTTCTGAACATCAACTGGAAGAGGAAAAGCATGTTAACGCAATCAAGGCAAATGAACTCGTGTGTAGTCTTTGAAATGTCATCCTTTTTTTTTTACTTTTCATGTTAAAACCAGCCCGTTTTATACGTTCAAACATCGATGTGTCGACAGGTTTCTCTGCCATGTTTTACATTTGTAGTAATCTCTGTACGGAAGAGGATCAGGCCCACATGTAAGATACTCTTTGGAGATCTGATGAAAGGTTATTATTGATCTGACATTAAACTCAGAATTCTCCATTTTTTCCGGAAAAATATCGAAATTCGGAAGATTCTTTTGAATTCGGGGAAAAATCTGATTATTTTTAGAAAAAAAGTCAGCATTCTGATATTTACCCCCGAACAGACCCAAGATCAGCATCTTAAAACCCCCGAACAGACCCAGGATCAGCATCTTAAACCCCCGAACAGACCCAGGATCAGCATCTTAAAACCCCCGAACAGACCCAGGATCAGCATCTTAAAACCCCCGAACAGACCCAGGATCAGCATCTTAAAACCCCCGAACAGACCCAGGATCAGCATCTTAAAACCCCCGAACAGACCCAGGATCAGCATCTTAAAACCCCCGAACAGACCCAGGATCAGCATCTTAAAACCCCCGAACAGACCCAGGATCAGCATCTTAAAACCCCCGAACAGACCCAGGATCAGCATCTTAAACCCCCGAACAGACCCAGGATCAGCATCTTAAAACCCCCGAACAGACCCAGGATCAGCATCTTAAAACCCCCGAACAGACCCAGGATCAGCATCTTAAAACCCCCGAACAGACCCAGGATCGGCATCTTAAAACCCCCGAACAGACCCAGGATCAGCATCTTAAAACCCCCGAACAGACCCAGGATCAGCATCTTAAAACCCCCGAACAGACCCAGGATCAGCATCTTAAAACCCCCGAACAGACCCAGGATCAGCATCTTAAAACCCCCGAACAGACCCAGGATCAGCATCTTAAACCCCCCGAACAGACCCAGGATCAGCATCTTAAAACCCCCGAACAGACCCAGGATCAGCATCTTAAAACCCCCGAACAGACCCAGGATCAGCATCTTAAAACCCCCGAACAGACCCAGGATCAGCATCTTAAAACCCCCGAACAGACCCAGGATCAGCATCTTAAAACCCCCGAACAGACCCAGGATCAGCATCTTAAAACCCCCCGAACAGACCCAGGATCAGCATCTTAAAACCCCCGAACAGACCCAGGATCAGCATCTTAAAACCCCCCAACAGACCCAGGATCAGCATCTTAAAACCCCCGAACAGACCCAGGATCGGCATCTTAAAACCCCCGAACAGACCCAGGATCGGCATCTTAAAACCCCCGAACAGACCCAGGATCAGCATCTTAAAACCCCCGAACAGACCCAGGATCGGCATCTTAAAACCCCCGAACAGACCCAGGATCGGCATCTTAAAACCCCCGAACAGACCCAGGATCAGCCTCTTAAAACCCCCGAACAGACCCAGGATCAGTATCTTAAAACCCCCGAACAGACCCAGGATCAGCATCTTAAACCCCCGAACAGACCCAGGATCAGCATCTTAAACCCCCGAACAGACCCAGGATCAGCATCTTAAAACCCCCGAACAGACCCAGGATCAGTATCTTAAAACCCCCGAACAGACCCAGGATCAGCATCTTAAACCCCCCAAACAGACCCAGGATCAGCATCTTAAAACCCCCAAACAGACCCAGGATCAGCATCTTAAAACCCCGAACAGACCCAGGATCAGCATCTCTGAAAAAATGTTTTAGTTTAGGAACAAAAATTGAATACTTTTTTCTCAGAATTGTTACTTTCTTCAAGAATCATGACTTTATTAATTATTCAGTTTTTCTTTACAAAATAAAAGATATTTTTTGAGAATCTGTTCAATTTTGGGAAGACAGTCAGAATTGAAATATATTCACATGTGGCCCTAATCCTCTTCCGTATCTTTGACATGTCAAATCTCGTCTTATATATATTTTATTCATACACACGCATCGTTGATTAAATCATAGCTATTTCTTGCACTGATTAGACAAAGCATCAGAGAAGCAGACGGATGATTGATTAAATGCAAGTCTTAGATTAAACCCATATCTCAGCATCCTGCCCACCGCTCATCCATCTCCAGGGTTTCTGTCTGAGTGGATTCCCATGTTTTTGGTACAGATCATTAAAACAAATTGTATATTTTTGGAAGAAGAACAACTGTCTTGTGTTTTTTGTTTTGGGTTAAATCCCCTGCTGGGACTGTTTCTCTCGCTGTCTTCGCTTCTTCGCGTAGGCCTGAGCCTCTCTCTCGCCTCTCCTCGACTCCAGCAGCCGCAGGATGTTGTCGTCTGGGAATAAAAACAGTTTGGTTATTTTAAAGGTCACCTATTATGCACTTGTTCATGTCTCTCCTACATCAACATGTGTCCCCTCTTCTCCATGTCTCTTCTACATCAACATGTGTCCCCTCTCCTACATCAACATGTGTCCCCTCTTCTCCATGTCTCTTCTACATCAACATGTGTCCCCTCTTCTTCATGTCTCTTCTACATCAACATGTGTCCTCTCTTCTTCATGTCTCTTCTACATCAACATGTGTCCCCTCTTCTTCATGTCTCTTCTACATCAACATGTGTCCCCTCTTCTTCATGTCTCTTCTACATCAACATGTGTCCCCTCTTCTTCATGTCTCTCCTACATCAACATGTGTCCCCTCTTCTTCATGTCTCTTCTACATCAACACGTGTCCCCTCTTCTTCATGTCTCTTCTACATCAACATGTGTCCCCTCTTCTCCATGTCTCTCCTACATCAACATGTGTCCCCTCTTCTTCATGTCTCTTCTACATCAACATGTGTCCCTCTTCTTCATGTCTCTCCTACATCAACATGTGTCCCCTCTTCTTCATGTCTCTTCTACATCAACACGTGTCCCCTCTTCTTCATGTCTCTTCTACATCAACATGTGTCCCCTCTTCTCCATGTCTCTCCTACATCAACATGTGTCCCCTCTTCTTCATGTCTCTTCTACATCAACATGTGTCCCCTCTTCTTCATGTCTCTCCTACATCAACACGTGTCCCCTCTTCTTCATGTCTCTTCTACATCAACATGTGTCCCCTCTTCTCCATGTCTCTTCTACATCAACATGTGTCCCCTCTTCTTCATGTCTCTTCTACATCAACATGTGTCCCCTCTTCTTCATGTCTCTTCTACATCAACATGTGTCCCCTCTTCTTCATGTCTCTTCTACATCAACATGTGTCCCCTCTTCTTCATGTCTCTTCTACATCAACGTGTGTCCCCTCGTCTTCATGTCTCTTCTACATCAACATGTGTCCCCTCTTCTCCATGTCTCTTCTACATCAACATGTGTCCCCTCTTCTCCATGTCTCTTCTACATCAACATGTGTCCCCTCTTCTTCATGTCTCTTCTACATCAACGTGTGTCCCCTCTTCTTCATGTCTCTTCTACATCAACATGTGTCCCCTCTTCTTCATGTCTCTTCTACATCAACATGTGTCCCCTCTTCTTCATGTCTCCTCTACATCAACATGTGTCCCCTCTTCTCCATGTCTCTTCTACATCAACGTGTGTCCCCTCTTCTTCATGTCTCTTCTACATCAACATGTGTCCCCTCTTCTTCATGTCTCTTCTACATCAACATGTGTCCTCTCTTCTCCATGTCTCTTCTACATCAACATGTGTCCCCTCTTCTTCATGTCTCTTCTACATCAACATGTGTCCCCTCTTCTCCATGTCTCTTCTACATCAACATGTGTCCCCTCCGTGGAAAGAGACTCTGAAAGTTTCAGGAACAAAGATTCTCTCTCTTTTTGATCCATTTCTATAAAAACCTGTCTGAAAATGAGCTGATCAGATTTTGGCCACTTTATGATGTCATAACGATGTGTTGTCTTGAGTAACCATTAGGGGATTATGGGTAATGCTGCAATGATCTGTTTGGTGTTTCAGCCAATCAGAGACAGGCTCTGGATATATCTGAGACCTGTGGTATACTGATGAGAAACAGAACAATAGGAGACCTTTAAACTAGTAATAAATCCCTCTCTCTGTTCGTTAGCAGGTTGATTTCCATGGCGCTTGGTGGGCGTGTGAAGAACGAAGAATATATTAACATTTTAAGTGAATCCAAATAACGTCAAAAAGGTCGTTAGTGAGACAGATGAAAGCAACACACTTTCCCTCTATGCAAGGCCACGCCCCTTTTTCTGGTAAAACACTCGCTCTCGTTTGAATGGCGGTAAATACAGATTCTAAATTGTTTGCCAATCCGATCTCAAATATTACTTGATATACAGAGTTCATTCTAAATCACTAGGCGATGTCCAAACGAGTGGACCCGACCCGGGTGACCTTACCGTTGGGTTTAGGATGCATCAGAGACAGTCTGATCTGAGCAGGAACGGCGTCCGGATGTAAGCTGAGTGCGTTTCCCTCCATTTGTCCTGCGACTCCCGGGATGGCCTTCAGTCCCAAAAACGCCTCGCCTTCAAAGTCGTCCGACCTCAAAGTGTCGTGATCGAACACGGTGACGACCAGACACGCTCCTGAAGCCTGGCACTGCTCCAGAGAAATCAGACTGTGGTACAAAGATCTATTAGTTAGAAGTGCGCTGCTGTTTTGTTCGTTAGTCTAATCAGAGATGGCAGAAGTACACACTTCCTTTACTCGAGTAGAAGTACACACATCCTTTACTCGAGTAGAAGTACACACATCCTTTACTCGAGTAGAAGTACACACATCCTTTACTCGAGTAGAAGTACACACATCCTTTACTCGAGTAGAAGTACACACATCCTTTACTCGAGTAGAAGTACACACATCCTTTACTCGAGTAGAAGTACACACATCCTTTACTCGAGTAGAAGTACACACATCCTTTACTCAAGTAGAAGCACACACATCCTTTACTCCAGTAGAAGTACACACATCCTTTACTCAAGTAGAAGTACACACATCCTTTACTCAAGTAGAAGTACACACATCCTTTACTCGAGTAGAAGTACACACATCCTTTACTCGAGTAGAAGTGCACACATCCTTTACTCGAGTAGAAGTACACACATCCTTTACTCGAGTAGAAGTACACACATCCTTTACTCGAGTAGAAGCACACACATCCTTTACTCAAGTAGAAGTACACACATCCTTTACTCAAGTAGAAGTACACACATCCTTTACTCAAGTAGAAGTACACACATCCTTTACTCGAGTAGAAGTACACACATCCTTTACTCAAGTAGAAGTACACACATCCTTTACTCAAGTAGAAGTACACACATCCTTTACTCAAGTAGAAGTACACACATCCTTTACTCAAGTAGAAGTACACACATCCTTTACTCGAGTAGAAGTACACACATCCTTTACTCAATAGAAGTACACACATCCTTTACTCAAGTAGAAGTACACACATCCTTTACTCAAGTAGAAGTACACACATCCTTTACTCAAGTAGAAGTACACACATCCTTTACTCAAGTAGAAGTACACACATCCTTTACTCAAGTAGAAGTACACACATCCTTTACTCAAGTAGAAGTACACACATCCTTTACTCAAGTAGAAGTACACACATCCTTTACTCGAGTAGAAGTACACACATCCTTTACTCGAGTAGAAGTACACACATCCTTTACTCGAGTAGAAGTACACACATCCTTTACTCGAGTAGAAGTACACACATCCTTTACTCGAGTAGAAGTACACACATCCTTTACTCGAGTAGAAGTACACACATCCTTTACTCGAGTAGAAGTACACACATCCTTTACTCGAGTAGAAGTACACACATCCTTTACTCAAGTAGAAGTACACACATCCTTTACTCCAGTAGAAGCACACACATCCTTTACTCGAGTAGAAGTACACACATCCTTTACTCGAGTAGAAGTACACACATCCTTTACTCGAGTAGAAGTACACACATCCTTTACTCAAGCAGAAGCACACACATCCTTTACTCGAGCAGAAGTACACACATCCTTTACTCAAGTAGAAGTACACACATCCTTTACTCAAGTAAAAGTACACACATCCTTTACTCAAGTAGAAGTACACACATCCTACATCCTTTACTCAAGTAGAAGTACACACATCCTTTAGCTCAAGTAGAAGTACACACATCCTTTACTCAGTAGAAGTACACACATCCTTTACTCAAGTAGAAGTACACACATCCTTTACTCAAGTAGAAGTACACACATCCTTTACTCAAGTAGAAGTACACACATCCTTTACTCAAGTAGAAGTACACACATCCTTTACTCAAGTAGAAGTACACACATCCTTTACTCAAGTAGAAGTACACACATCCTTTACTCAAGTATAAGCACACACATCCTTTACTCAAGTAGAAGTACACACATCCTTTACTCAAGTAGAAGTACACACATCCTTTACTCAAGTAGAAGTACACACATCCTTTACTCAAGTAGAAGTACACACATCCTTTACTCAAGTAGAAGTACACACATCCTTTACTCAAGTAGAAGTACACACATCCTTTACTCAAGTAGAAGTACACACATCCTTTACTCAAGTAGAAGTACACACATCCTTTACTCAAGTAGAAGTACACACATCCTTTACTCAAGTAGAAGTACACACATCCTTTACTCAAGTAGAAGTACACACATCCTTTACTCAAGTAGAAGTACACACATCCTTTACTCAAGTAGAAGTACACACATCCTTTACTCGAGTAGAAGTACACACATCCTTTACTCAAGTAGAAGTGCACACATCCTTTACTCAAGTAGAAGTACACACATCCTTTACTCAAGTAGAAGTACACACATCCTTTACTCAAGTAGAAGTACACACATCCATCCTTTACTCAAGTAGAAGTACACACATCCTTTACTCAAGTAGAAGTACACACATCCTTTACTCAAGTAGAAGTACACACATCCTTTACTCAAGTAGAAGTACACACATCCTTTACTCAAGTAGAAGTACACACATCCTTTACTCAAGTAGAAGTACACACATCCTTTACTCGAGTAGAAGTACACACATCCTTTACTCGAGTAGAAGTACACACATCCTTTACTCGAGTAGAAGTGCACACATCCTTTACTCGAGTAGAAGTGCACACATCCTTTACTCGAGTAGAAGTACACACATCCTTTACTCGAGTAGAAGTGCACACATCCTTTACTCGAGTAGAAGTGCACACATCCTTTACTCGAGTAGAAGTACACACATCCTTTACTCGAGCAGAAGTACACACATCCTTTACTCGAGCAGAAGTACACACATCCTTTATTCAAATAGAAGTACACACATCCTTTACTCAAGTAGAAGTACACACATCCTTTATTCAAATAGAAGTACACACATCCTTTACTCAAGTAGAAGTACACACATCCTTTATTTAACACTTTCCTTTACTTCAAGTAGAAGAAACACACATCCTTTACTCGAGTAGAAGTACACACATCCTTTACTCGAGTAGAAGTACACACATCCTTTACTCAAGTAGAAGTACACACATCCTTTATTCAAATAGAAGTACACACATCCTTTACTCAAGTAGAAGTACACACATCCTTTATTCAAATAGAAGTACACACATCCTTTACTCAAGTAGAAGTACACACATCCTTTACTCAAGTAGAAGTACACACATCCTTTACTCAAGTAGAAGTACACACATCCTTTACTCAAGTAGAAGTACACACATCCTTTACTCAAGTAGAAGTACACACATCCTTTACTCAAGTATAAGCACACACATCCTTTACTCAAGTAGAAGTACACACATCCTTTACTCAAGTAGAAGTACACACATCCTTTACTCAAGTAGAAGTACACACATCCTTTACTCAAGTAGAAGTACACACATCCTTTACTCAAGTAGAAGTACACACATCCTTTACTCAAGTAGAAGTACACACATCCTTTACTCAAGTAGAAGTACACACATCCTTTACTCAAGTAGAAGTACACACATCCTTTACTCAAGTAGAAGTACACACATCCTTTACTCAAGTAGAAGTACACACATCCTTTACTCAAGTAGAAGTACACACATCCTTTACTCAAGTAGAAGTACACACATCCTTTACTCAGTAGAAGTACACACATCCTTTACTCGAGTAGAAGCACACACATCCATTACTCGAGTAGAAGTGCACACATCCTTTACTCGAGCAGAAGTACACACATCCTTTACTCAAATAGAAGTACACACATCCTTTACTCAAGTAGAAGTACACACATCCTTTACTCAAGT
Organism: Pseudochaenichthys georgianus; assembly: GCF_902827115.2. Classification (NCBI taxonomy): domain Eukaryota; kingdom Metazoa; phylum Chordata; class Actinopteri; order Perciformes; family Channichthyidae; genus Pseudochaenichthys; species Pseudochaenichthys georgianus. The sequence continues at coordinate 39,613 of NW_027263432.1, forward strand.
AAAAGTACACACATCCTTTACTCAAGTAGAAATACACACATCCTACATCCTTTACTCAAGTAGAAATACACACATCCTTTACTCGAGTAGAAGTACACACATCCTTTACTCGAGTAGAAGTGCACACATCCTTTACTCAAGTAGAAGTACACACATCCTTTACTCGAGTAGAAGTACACACATCCTTTACTCGAGTAGAAGCACACACATCCATTACTCGAGTAGAAGTGCACACATCCTTTACTCGAGCAGAAGTACACACATCCTTTACTCAAATAGAAGTACACACATCCTTTACTCAAGTAAAAGTACACACATCCTTTACTCAAGTAGAAATACACACATCCTACATCCTTTACTCAAGTAGAAATACACACTTCCTTTACTCAAGTAGAAGTATACACTTCCTTTACTCAAGTAGAAGAACACACATCCTTTACTCAAGTAGAAGTACACACATCCTTTACTCGAGTAGAAGTACACACATCCTTTACTCAAGTAGAAGTACACACATCCTTTACTCAAGTAGAAGTACACACATCCTTTATTCAAATAGAAGTACACACATCCTTTACTCAAGTAGAAGTACACACATCCTTTACTCAAGTAGAAGTACACACATCCTTTACTCAAGTAGAAGTACACACATCCTTTACTCAAGTAGAAGTACACACATCCTTTACTCGAGTAGAAGTACACACATCCTTTACTCAAGTAGAAGTACACACATCCTTTACTCGAGTAGAAGTACACACATCCTTTACTCGAGCAGAAGTACACACATCCTTTACTCAAGTAGAAGTACACACATCCTTTACTCAAGCAGAAGTACACACATCCTTTCCTCAAGTAGAAGTACAGATACTCGTGTTTAAAAATACTCTGGTGAAAGTAGAAGTACTGACTAAACTTCTTTACTCAAGTAAAAGTAAAGAGGCTTTGAAGTGTACTTCAGTCAAAAGTACTCATAACTTGATTTGATATACTTTATTAATCCCTCGTGGGGAAATTGTTTCTCTGCATTTGACCCATCCTGTGTTAGGAGCAGTGGGCTGCCATTTTGAACGGCGCCCGGGAGCAGTGTGGGGAACGGTGCCTTGCTCAGGGACACAGGTATTTGGGTTCAACATGTAAGAAGTAGAAAGTACAGGTATTTGTGTTCAACATGTAAGAAGTAGAAAGTACAAGTATTTGAGTTCAACATGTGAGAAGTAGAAAGTACAGGTATTTGAGTTCAACATGTAAGAAGTAGAAAGTACAGGTATTTGAGTTCAACATGTAAGAAGTAGAAAGTACAGGTATTTGAGTTCAACATGTGAGAAGTAGAAAGTACAGGTATTTGAGTTCAACATGTAAGAAGTAGAAAGTACAGGTATTTGAGTTCAACATGTGAGAAGTAGAAAGTACAGGTATTTGTGTTCAACAGGTAAGAAGTAGAAAGTACAGGTATTTGTGTTCAACAGGTAAGAAGTAGAAAGTACAGGTATTTGTGTTCAACATGTAAGAAGTAGAAAGTACAGGTATTTGTGTTCAACATGTAAGAAGTAGAAAGTACAGGTATTTGTGTTCAACAGGTAAGAAGTAGAAAGTACAGGTATTTGTGTTCAACATGTAAGAAGTAGAAAGTACAGGTATTTGTGTTCAAAATGTACGAAGTAGAAAGTACAGGTATTTGTGTTCAACAGGTAAGAAGTAGAAAGTACAGGTATTTGTGTTCAACATGTAAGAAGTAGAAAGTACAGGTATTTGAGTTCAACATGAGAGAAGTAGAAAGTACAGGTATTTGTGTTCAACATGTAAGAAGTAGAAAGTACAGGTATTTGTGTTCAAAATATACGAAGTAGAAAGTACAGGTATTTGAGTTCAACATGAGAGAAGTAGAAAGTACAGGTATTTGAGTTCAACATGTGAGAAGTAGAAAGTACAGGTATTTGAGTTCAACATGTGAGAAGTAGAAAGTAAAAAGTAGTCAGAAAATAAGTAGTGGAGTAAAGTACTGATACCAGAAAAATGTACTTAAGTACAGTAACGAAGTATTTGTACTCTACTGGTGACGGTACATGTTAACACTGCGATGTGACATAGAATATTATAGACGTATAACTTACAATTCAAAGGCCTCGTCGAAAAGGGGGTTGAGATCACAGTTTTTGATCTGCGTGCAGCGAGGCTCCACTTCAGGGAAAATGTGGTATGGCTCCAAACACAGCTGCACAAAGGGGTCGCTCAGACCTGGAAAAACACCCAAGCATCAGGATATCAGGAAAGATAGGAATGTGAATTTCCAGTAATGCATCTCTACGGATGCAATAAAGTTGTGCAGGAAAAAGTAAAAAAAAAACAGAAATAAGTCAGGATTTTAGCTCTTCCTGTCCCTTTGTCTGGAAGTCACAGGTTTTCTTAATGTGTTTTTGGTCGTTAGCCTGAGACGCCTAACATTAGCCTCCTTTAGCTTAGCGGTGGTGACGTGAAGTCATGTGACCGTGCTGTAGTTCCTTTATAGCCCAACATTAGCCACCTTTAGCTTAGCGGTGGTGAAGTGAAGTCATGTGACCGTGCTGTAGTTCCTTTATAGCCCAACATTAGCCACCTTTAGCTTAGCGGTGGTGAAGTGAAGTCATGTGACCGTGCTGTAGTTCCTTTATAGCCCAACATTAGCCTCCTTTAGCTTAGCGGTGGTGACGTGAAGTCATGTGACCGTGCTGTAGTTCCTTTATAGCCCAACATTAGCCACCTTTAGCTTAGCGGTGGTGACGTGAAGTCATGTGACCGCTCTTTCCTTTATAGCCCAACATTAGCTCTTTACTTCAAAAACATAAAGTGGTGTTAATATGTGGAGATTATCCTGCTGAACAAATCATAAACGTGGAGGTTATTTCCTGCAATTATCCAAAATCCAATTGGATTTTTGTGGAGGGAACCTTGGAGATGCTGCCTTCAGGGTTCAATTAAAGAATACGTAATTCCTGCTCCACTCTATAAGTTGTTTGTCTTACCATTAGAGTCCATTGGTAGGAGGTTCATGGCGTTCAACACCTCGATCCTGAGTCTCTGGTCTGACCTCCTGTAGGACGCCAGGAGGGTGACCGCACCATATTTCTCTCCGTTGTACACTTTCTGTCATATAAGAAAAAACTGGTTACAAATCTGAACCCCTACCATGTCGGCGTTAAAGAAGCTTTTTGCATCTCTCACCTGCTCCCATACTTTCCCCTCCAGAAACTTCTCCACAAGCTTCCTGCTGCTCAGAGAGTTGTGAGACAGGTGAGCTTTGAGAGCCTTGGAGACATCGGAGAAGAACATGAGATTATATTAAAGACTGTTTCTTTTTCATTTTGATCTGAGGAAATGTGGACTTAGCTTTGTGTCTTAGCTTACTCACCTTGTACTCATCAGAGTGTAATATATCCAGAGGGAGCCCATTCCCCTCAGCGTTGAAGCACTGCTCCAGGCACTGAAATATTCACAACACAAAATAAAATGTACCGTAAGGCTAGGCCAACCCCAATAAAACCCGAACATGTTTCAGTCAATGTTCCCCAAAAAGATTGAAGTTGTTATTAGTGAGTTTAGGAGATGCTAGTTGGTTGATTTACTTGACCTTTGTACGGTGCTTATAGTCTTTTATGCTAAGCTAAGGTTAAAGCACCCTAGCTATAGCAGAAAAAAGTAAATGGGCATTATTTTAAAAAGTTGTCCTTGTACTAAAAGTTAATTTCGGCAACTTCGGGCTCTGGAAAATAGAGCTAATGCAGAAATGCCTTAAATCTGCATTCTCTTAACATCCAGCAGGGGGCGACACCGCTAGTTGCAATAAGTCAGATTGTATAGAAGTCAATGTGCAAACTTCTGACATGATTTCATTATTAAGTCAATATATTTTCCAACTTTTTTTTGTCTAACTCTTTTGGTACAAGACTGGAATGTCACTTCTTCAACAACAACTGATTTGCTGATTTCCAAATTGCCCAATTTGTGGCTTCAAAACAAACAAGTCATGCTGACTACGTCCATTGCTTTCAAAGAGACTTTAATTTACTACTAAATGCCTTCTTCTTCTTCTTCTTCTCTGGTACAACAGACATCAAAATGTTCCAAGTTGATACGGTGGCGGTGGGGTGGGGTGGGGGGGGTTACCTTGTTGCTGATTGGCTGATGGTTACTCAAGCCAAAACATCGTTATGACATCATCAAGTGGCCAAAATCTGATCAACTCATTTTCAGACAGGTTTTTATAGAAATGGATCAAAAAGAGAGAGAATCTTTGTTTCCTGAGACTTTCAGAGTCTCTTTCCACAGAGGGGACACATGTTGATGTAGAAGAGACATGGAGAAGAGGGGACACATGTTGATGTAGAAGAGACATGGAGAAGAGGGGACACATGTTGATGTAGAAGAGACATGAAGAAGAGGGGACACATGTTGATGTAGAAGAGACGTGAAGAAGAGGGGACACATGTTGATGTAGAAGAGACGTGAAGAAGAGGGGACACATGTTGATGTAGAAGAGACATGAAGAAGAGGGGACACATGTTGATGTAGAAGAGACATGAAGAAGAGGGGACACATGTTGATGTAGAAGAGACATGACGAAGAGGGGACACATGTTGATGTAGAAGAGACATGAAGAAGAGGGGACACATGTTGATGTAGAAGAGACGTGAAGAAGAGGGGACACATGTTGATGTAGAAGAGACGTGAAGAAGAGGGGACACATGTTGATGTAGAAGAGACGTGAAGAAGAGGGGACACATGTTGATGTAGAAGAGACGTGAAGAAGAGGGGACACATGTTGATGTAGAAGAGACATGAAGAAGAGGGGACACATGTTGATGTAGAAGAGACATGAAGAAGAGGGGACACATGTTGATGTAGAAGAGACATGAAGAAGAGGGGACACATGTTGATGTAGAAGAGACATGACGAAGAGGGGACACATGTTGATGTAGAAGAGACATGAAGAAGAGGGGACACATGTTGATGTAGAAGAGACATGAAGAAGAGGGGACACATGTTGATGTAGAAGAGACACGAAGAAGAGGGGACACATGTTGATGTAGAAGAGACACGAAGAAGAGGGGACACATGTTGATGTAGAAGAGACACGAAGAAGAGGGGACACATGTTGATGTAGAAGAGACATGGAGAAGAGGGGACACATGTTGATGTAGAAGAGACATGAAGAAGAGGGGACACATGTTGATGTAGGAGAGACATGAGGAAGAGGGGACACATGGTGATGTAGAAGAGACATGGAGAAGAGGGGACACATGTTGATGTAGAAGAGACATGAAGAAGAGGGGACACATGTTGATGTGGAAGAGACATGAAGAAGAGGGGACACATGTTGATTTAGAAGAGACATGGAGAAGAGGGGACACATGTTGATGTAGAAGAGACATGGAGAAGAGGGGACACATGTTGATGTAGAAGAGACATGGAGAAGAGGGGACACATGTTGATGTAGAAGAGACATGGAGAAGAGGGGACACATGTTGATGTAGAAGAGACATGAAGAAGAGGAGACACATGTTGATGTAGAAGAGACATGAAGAAGAGAGGACACGTGTTGATGTAGAAGAGACATGGAGAAGAGGGGACACATGTTGATGTAGAAGAGACATGAAGAAGAGGGGACACATGTTGATGTAGAAGAGATGTGAAGAAGAGGGGACACATGTTGATGTAGAAGAGACATGGAGAAGAGGGGACACATGTTGATGTAGAAGAGACGTGAAGAAGAGGGGACACATGTTGATGTAGAGGAGACATGAAGAAGAGGGGACACATGTTGATGTAGAAGAGATGTGAAGAAGAGGGGACACATGTTGATGTAGAAGAGATGTGAAGAAGAGGGGACACATGTTGATGTAGAAGAGACATGGAGAAGAGGGGACACATGTTGATGTAGAAGAGACATGGAGAAGAGGGGACACATGTTGATGTAGAAGAGACGTGAAGACGAGGGGACACGTGTTTAAAGGCTGCTGACTGACCTGCAGAGTGTACTGCAGCCTCTGGCAGAGCACCATCAGTCCTTCCTGCTGGTGGTGCTGAGCAGCCACCTGGTGGAGGGTCTTCACCGAGTTGATCCACAACGGAATCAGGAGACTAGAAGAAGAGGAGGAGGAAACCAAGTGTAAGCAGCTGGGATCTCAAACAGGAAAATAAACCAAACAAAAGACGAAATAGAAAAGTCCGTTGTCCATGGGGGAGGTTTTATTTGTAGGGTTTATTTTCTCATGTTACGTCAATCAAACAAAAACAAAGAGCAATGGTTTCTGTTCTCGTGTCCTCCTTCGCCCTCGTGTCCTCCTTCGCCCTCTGACGCAGAAGCCCAGCCTCGAGCAGCCGCTATCCCCCTAAGGAGGGGCTCGGTCAGATAGTTATTGTTGTGGGACAACTGGAACACTTCCTCCTCAGGCGTAGAGGACCCCGAGCCATAAGAGACAACACATGTGATCCAGTGTCCTCAGCTGTTTAGTCTCTGTATTGAAGCATGTTGGTGATCACACTCTGAACTACAACCTGGAGCTGCAGGAGGGTTCATCTCTACCGTGTGGTCAGACCGTGGCCCGAGACATGTCTCTGAGTCCTGACTCCATCAGAGCTCCAGCTCTCCTCGTGTCTCTGAGTCCTGACTCCATCAGAGCTCCAGCTCTCCTCGTGTCTCTGAGTCCTCACTCCATCAGAGCTCCAGCTCTCCTCGTGTCTCTGAGTCCTGACTCCATCAGAGCTCCAGCTCTCCTCGTGTCTCTGAGTCCTGACTCCATCAGAGCTCCAGCTCTCCTCGTGTCTCTGAGTCCTGACTCCATCAGAGCTCCAGCTCTCCTCGTGTCTCTGAGTCCTGACTCCATCAGAGCTCCAGCTCTCCTCGTGTCTCTCTGAGTCCTGACTCCATCAGAGCTCCAGCTCTCCTCGTGTCTCTCTGAGTCCTGACTCCATCAGAGCTCCAGCTCTCCTCGTGTCTCTGAGTCCTGACTCCATCAGAGCTCCAGCTCTCCTCGTGTCTCTGAGTCCTGACTCCATCAGAGCTCCAGCTCTCCTCGTGTCTCTGAGTCCTGACTCCATCAGAGCTCCAGCTCTCCTCGTGTCTCTGAGTCCTGACTCCATCAGAGCTCCAGCTCTCCTCGTGTCTCTCTGAGTCCTGACTCCATCAGAGCTCCAGCTCTCCTCGTGTCTCTCTGAGTCCTGACTCCATCAGAGCTCCAGCTCTCCTCGTGTCTCTGAGTCCTGACTCCATCAGAGCTCCAGCTCTCCTCGTGTCTCTGAGTCCTGACTCCATCAGAGCTCCAGCTCTCCTCGTGTCTCTGAGTCCTGACTCCATCAGAGCTCCAGCTCTCCTCGTGTCTCTCTGAGTCCTGACTCCATCAGAGCTCCAGCTCTCCTCGTCTCTCTGAGTCCTGACTCCATCAGAGCTCCAGCTCTCCTCGTGTCTCTCTGAGTCCTGACTCCATCAGAGCTCCAGCTCTCCTCGTGTCTCTGAGTCCTGACTCCGTGAGCAACGCCAGCAACGCTCCGCGTTGCTTCCCAAAATGCAGTTTGGCTAAAATTGACGTCACCCCATCCAAAGTGAACGGGCAGAAGCGTTGGAAGCTTCAGCGCACGCCGCCGTGTGGACGGGCCGTAGCGCGGCGCGTCTGGTGGAATAGCACCGATTGACTAGAATGGCCGCGATTGCTGTGAACGCCGCGGCGCAGACGGACCCGGTGGAAACTAGGGGAGAGTCCTGACTCCTATTGCTTCAGAAGTTTCCCCTCTGTTTCTACACCCTATCTTGCCCCGATAATAAACATTATGCCTTTCCCTTTAAATACCCAGTTCTTTAGCATCATGACTGGAGAAGAAAGGGTTTTTGGAAACGTGAAAATATTGCAATGCCGACCTTTTCAAGAAGCCAATAAATGGAGGAGGGATGCAGAGTTTGAACGGTCTGAAAAGGCGTTCACTTCTGGTAAAATAAATCACATTTTGAAGCTGCTAATAAACAGCAACACTCATTTCCATAAGACGTGTAAAAAGCTTATTTGAAATATTGTCTTTTTCTGATTTAAGAGTAAAAACTGTAATCTTTTAGTGCATTTAACCGGTCCACAACACATGGCCCTGAGGGGATGCAGCAGCGCACCGGATACAATCAACATGTTAGCATCCGAGCTAACGGCGTACCTGTTGAAGTTCTCTTGAACCAGGTTTTCATTCATATAATGCAGCTCCTGCTCCAGGTAGCGCATCAGAGGGTCTGCAGCCTGAACAAAGGAAGGGGTTTGATATCAGACCAACTTAAAAGACATCTGTGTATTTGTTATCATGTTAAAGTCACCTACATCCTCCGTGGACTTGGAGGGAATCCTATTCCTGGTGGACATGTTTCGGACATGCGTCTCAATATCTGTGTTTAACTGGAGAAGCAGATGTGGGGGTGGGGTTAGAAGCTTCCCTACGTTTTCAGAATCAGAATCAGAATACCTTTATCCGTCCCACAGAGGGGACATGTACATTTGATACGGCAGAAAAGAGCCAGAGAAAGCTTCATGCTACTACCTAAAGCATGCATACAAAAGTATTAAAGAAATACACAAGATTACACCATTTACAAAATACACATCCTGTAACAGTTCAGAAGATTTAGCAGCCAGGTATAAATAGTCCAGTTATTAACGGCATATATATATATATATATATATATATACAGAGGTGGGAAGTATTGGAGAACAAATACTTTGTTACTGCAGTTAAGTACATTTTTCTGGTATCAGTACTTTACTCAACTACTTATTTTTCTGACCACTTTTTACTTTCTACTTCTTACATGTTGAACTCAAATACCTGTACTTTCTACTTCTTACATGTTGAACTCAAATACCTGAACTTTCTACTTCTTACATGTTGAACCCAAATACCTGTACTTTCTACTTCTCACATGTTGAACTCAAATACCTGTACTTTCTACTTCTCTCATGTTGAACTCAAATACCTGTACTTTCTACTTCTTACATGTTGAACTCAAATACCTGTACTTTCTACTTCTCACATGTTGAACTCAAATACCTGTACTTTCTACTTCTCTCATGTTGAACTCAAATACCTGTACTTTCTACTTCTTACATGTTGAACTCAAATACCTGTACTTTCTACTTCTCTCATGTTGAACTCAAATACCTGTACTTTCTACTTCTTACATGTTGAACTCAAATACCTGTACTTTCTACTTCTTACATGTTGAACTCAAATACCTGTACTTTCTACTTCTTACATGTTGAACCCAAATACCTGTACTTTCTACTTCTTACATGTTGAACTCAAATACCTGTACTTTCTACTTCTTACATGTTGAACACAAATACCTGTACTTTATACTTCTTACATGTTGAACTCAAATACCTGTACTTTATACTTCTTACATATTGAACTCAAATACCTGTACTTTCTACTTCTTACATGTTGAACACAAATACCTGTACTTTCTACTTCTTACATGTTGAACTCAAATACCTGTACTTTCTACTTCTTACATGTTGAACCCAAATACCTGTACTTTCTACTTCTTACATGTTGAACTCAAATACCTGTACTTTCTACTTCTCACATGTTGAACACAAATACCTGTACTTTCTACTTCTTACATGTTGAACTCAAATACCTGTACTTTCTACTTCTTACATGTTGAACTCAAATACCTGTACTTTCTACTTCTTACATGTTGAACTCAAATACCTGTACTTTCTACTTCTTACATGTTGAACTCAAATACCTGTACTTTCTACTTCTTACATGTTGAACTCAAATACCTGTACTTTATACTTCTTACATATTGAACTCAAATACCTGAACTTTCTACTTCTTACATGTTGAACACAAATATCTGTACTTTCTACTTCTTACATGTTGAACTCAAATACCTGTACTTTCTACTTCTTACATGTTGAACTCAAATACCTGTACTTTCTACTTCTTACATGTTGAACTCAAATACCTGTACTTTCTACTTCTTACATGTTGAACTCAAATACCTGTACTTTATACTTCTTACATATTGAACTCAAATACCTGTACTTTCTACTTCTTACATGTTGAACTCAAATACCTGTACTTTCTACTTCTTACATGTTGAACTCAAATACCTGTACTTTATACTTCTTACATATTGAACTCAAATACCTGTACTTTCTACTTCTTACATGTTGAACTCAAATACCTGTACTTTCTACTTCTTACATGTTGAACACAAACACCTGTACTTTCTACTTCTCCCATGTTGAACTCAAATACCTGTACTTTCTACTTCTCACATGTTGAACTCAAATACCTGTACTTTCTACTTCTCCCATGTTGAACTCAAATACCTGTACTTTCTACTTTTGCCATCTCTGTATATATATTGCACCTAATTATTACAAAAAAGTTGTTGTAGATGTAAGGATGCTTCACCTGCTTCCCCAGAGTGTCTAAAGCGGACCGTATCTCTCGCGCCAGGACGCTCTTGGCTTGCTGCAGCTGGGCGGGCAGCGTGTTGTGAAACTGGTTCTCTCCGATCACATTCTGGGTTCGATCCCGAAGCCCGGCCCAGTTCAGCTGCGTGGGAAGACGGGTCAGAACCGAGCGCAGGTGCTCCAGGTCGTTCACCACCACACACAACTGGGAGGAGGACGATAGCATTTAAATAAACGTTAGGTCAAAGTATCGGATAAACAGGAGATCACTAGCATTGACTCAAAGGAGCCTAATAGCTTGACAGTTGAAGCAGATTGAAATTACATTGGATATGGTGAACTAAATGTTGGGGGTGGTTAAAATAATAAGCATTAGTTCAAAGAAAACAGCTAAAATAGTAACATTTGCCCAAATAACTTTTAAAGTCAGCATTAGGTAGACATAACGGATGAACAGTGGATAAAAGTAATGGATGAAAAGTGAAGAAAAACAGGTGAAAGTGTTTTCTAATTCGAGGCCTAAAGAATAAACGGGTACAAAATGAATCGGCTAAAAGTAACAGATACACAGGTTAACATTAGTTTGGGAAATTGCAAAATGAGACGTTTTGCGTTGCAGGTGAACTGGAACAATACTTAGCATTAGTTAAAAAATGTAAGCTGATATACTCGGCTAAAAGTGGCCTCTTGGTTAAACATTTGAATAATTAAAGTTAGCTAATAATGATGAATGAAGGGTGGATAAACTAAAGCTAATGGGAAAGTGGAATAATCTGCTAAAGTAACGAATAAACCAGAGAAACTATTAGCTTTAAAGTAAAAGATAACCGGTGGAAATGAGCTCCACGTATTATATAAACGGGGGAAATGATTAGTTAGAGATGGACAGTTTTCAAACTGTTGTTTTGTTGTTGTTTGCTAAATCTAAGGCTGTCTCCTCACCATGTTGATGGCTCTGCCGTGGTCCGAGTTCTCCGACAGCTCTCGGACTCTCTCCTTCAGTAAGTTGCAGTAATTCACCACGATCTTACACACATCCTGAAAACACACGTTTATTATCTCCCATAACTTCTCTCCTGTCAGACGAGAGGACAGACGGAGCCGGACGTTAGCATCAGATACGCCTCGTTTGCATTCCTGTAACACTTCAGGAAGCTTGCGATATAAAAGATGAATGTGTTAATGCGGTGATATCTGGAAATAAAAACCTAAAGTAACTGGAATGGGTGTTGAAATCTGCTATAAGTAAACAGGTTAAATAATTAGTTTAGGCTAAGAGTAGATTTACATTTGACAGTGTGAGGTAAGGGGAAAAATAATAAGCTTAATTAAACAGCAAAACAATGAAAATGATTAGCTTTAGCCAAGCTAGCAGCTAAGCTAGCCTGATGGATAAAGGGTTCAAATAACTGGCGTTAGCTAAACGTTGTATGTACAGTGATAATTGTTTTGACAGTCACGGATAAACAATGGTAGCAGTTCATATTCTTCAGTTACGGTGCGTCCACACGGCAGCGTCTCCGTTGAAGCAACGCACGCTGCCGTGTGGACGGGCCGTCAGGGTAGTACCTCAGTGATTTTGACCATGAGCATGAAGGCCTCCTCAGGGTCGGGCCAGGACAGTTTCTCCCACAGCTGGCAGATCGGCTGGATTAAAGCCACCAGATCCACGGCGGAGGAGCTGTGCTTAATGGGAACAGATCCAGACTGCAGGGGCTGGAGCTGAGAGGGGGGGGGGGGGGGGGGGGGGGGGGGCATCATTATCCTCTGAAGGAGATCATATTAAAGCATCAGAACACAGAGGTGGGAAGTAGTGGAGTACAAATACTTCGTTACTGTACTTAAGTACATGTTTCTGGTATCAGTACTTTACTCCACTACTTATTTTTCTGACCACTTTGACTTCTTACATGTTGAACCCAAATACCTGTACTTTCTACTTCTCACATGTTGAACACAAATACCTGTACTTTCTACTTCTCACATGTTGAACTCAAATACCTGTACTTTCTACTTCTCACATGTTGAACACAAATACCTGTACTTTCTACTTCTTACATGTTGAACCCAAATACCTGTACTTTCTACTTCTCACATGTTGAACTCAAATACCTGTACTTTCTACTTCTTACATCCATCCATCCATCCATCTTCTCCCGCTTATCCGTGGTCGGGTCGCGGGGGTAGCAGTTCCAGCAGAGAGCCCCAAACTTTCTTTTCCCTGGCGACATCAACCAGCTCTGACTGGGGGATCCCAAGGCGCTCCCAGGCCAGCGAAGAGATATAATCCCTCCACCTGGTCCTAGGTCTACCCCTTGGTCTCTTCCCAGCTGGACGTGCCTGGAACACCTCCCTAGGGAGGCGCCCAGGTGGCATCCTAACTAGGTGCCCGAACCACCTCAACTGGCTTCTTTCGACGCGAAGGAGGAGCGGCTCAACTCCGAGTCCCTCCCTGATGACCGAACTTCTCACCTTATCTCTAAGGGAGACACCAGCCACCCGGCGGAGGAAACCCATCTCGGCCGCTTGTATCCGCGATCTCGTTCTTTCGGTCATGACCCATCCTTCATGACCATAGGTGAGGGTAGGAACGAAAATGGCCCGGTAGACAGAGAGCTTTGCCTTCCGGCTCAGCTCCCTTTTCGTCACAACGGTGCGGTAAAGCGACTGCAATACCGCTCCCGCTGCTCCGATTCTCCGGCCCATCTCACGCTCCATTGATCCCTCACTCGAGAACAAGACCCCGAGATACTTGAACTCCTTCACTTGGGGTAAGGACTCATTCCCTACTTGGAGTGGACAGTCCATCGGTTTCCTGCTGAGAACCATGGCCTCAGATTTGGAGGTGCTGATCCTCATCCCAGCCGCTTCACACTCGGTTGCGAACCGATCCAGTGAGTGCTGAAGGTCGCAGACCGATGAAGCCATCAGAACCACATCATCTGCAAAAAGCAGTGGTGCAATCCTTAGTCCACCGAACTGCAGACCCCCCCCCCCCACGACTACGCCTCGAAATCCGATCCATGTATATTACAAACAGGATTGGTGACAAAGCGCAGCCCTGGCGGAGGCCAACCCTCACCGGAAATGGGTCCGACTTCCTGCCGAGGACCCGGACACAGCTCTCGCTTTGGGAGTACAGAGATTGGATGGCCCTGAGTAGAGACCCCCTCACCCCATACTCCCGCAGCACCTCCCACAGTAACTCCCTGGGAACCCGGTCATACGCCTTCTCCAAGTCTACAAAACACATGTAGACCGGATAAGCGTACTCCCAGGCCCCCTCCAGGATCCTTGCGAGAGTAAAAAGCTGATCCGTCGTTCCACGACCAGGACGGAATCCGCATTGTTCCTCCTCAATCTGAGGTTCGACAATCGGCCTGACCCTCCTTTCGAGTACCTTGGAGTAAACTTTCCCGGGGAGGCTGAGTAGTGTGATGCCTCTGTAATTGGCACACACCCTCTGATCCCCCTTTTTGAAAAGGGGGACCACCACCCCGGTCTGCCACTCCTTCGGTACCGTTTCCGACTTCCACGCAACGTTGATGAGACGTGTCAACCATGACAGTCCCTCAACACCCAGAGCCTTCAGCATTTCCGGGCGGATCTCATCCACCCCCGGGGCTTTGCCACTGTGGAGTTGTTTGACGACCTCAGTGACCTCCCCCCGGGAGATTGGCGTTGATCCCCCGTCATACTCCAGCTCTGCCTCTAACATAGAGGGCGGAGTTGTCGGGTTCAGGAGTTCCTCAAAGTGTTCCTTCCAACGTCCCAACACTCCATCAGTTGAGGTCAACAACGTCCCATCCTTACTGTACACAGCTTGGATGGTTCCCTGCTTCCCCCTCCTGAGGTGTCGGACAGTTTTCCAGAACAACTTTGGTGCCGCCCGAAAGTCCTTCTCCATGTCTTCTCCGAACTTCTCCCACACCCGCTGCTTTGCCTCGGCCACGGATGAGGCTGCTGCCCTTCGGGCCTGTCGGTACCTTGCAACTGCTTCGGGAGTCCCCCGGGATAACAAATCCCTGAAGGCCTCCTTCTTCAGTCGGACGGCTTCCCTGACCACCGGTGTCCACCAGGAGGTTCGAGGGTTACCGCCCCTTGAGGCACCTAAGACCTTGAGACCACAGCTCCCCACCGCGGCTTCGGCAATAGAGGCTTTGAACACCGACCACTCTGGTTCAATGTCCCCAACCTCCACAGGAATGCCCGAAAAGCTCCGCCGGAGGTGCGAGCTGAAGGCCTCCTGAACTTGGGCCTCCTCCAGACGTTCCCAGTTCACCCAAACTACACGTTTGGGCTTACCAGGTCTATCCAGAGGCTTCCCCCGCCACTCGACCCAACTCACCACCAGATGGTGATCAGTTGACAACTCCGCCCCTCTCTTTACCCGAGTGTCCAAAACATACGGCCTCAGGTCCGATGATACGATAACGAAATCGATCATGGACCTTCTGCCTAGGGTGCTCTGGTACCACGTACACTTATGAGCATCCTTATGTTCGAACATGGTGTTTGTTATGGCCAATCCATGACTAGCACAGAAGTCCAGTAACAAACCACCACTCCGGTTCAGATCAGGGGGGCCGTTCCTCCCAATCACGCCCCTCCAAGTGTCTCCATCATTGCCCACATGTGCGTTGAAGTCTCCCAGCAAGACTAAGGAGTCCCCTTCAGGAGCCCCATACAGGACTCTTTCCAGGGTCTCCAAGAAGGCCGAATACTCTGAACTGCTGTTGGGTGCATAAGCACACACAACAGTCAGAGTTTTCCCCCCCATAACCCGCAGGCGTAGGGAGGCGACCCTCTCGTCCACTGGGGTAAACTCCAACAACGAAGCACCTAACCGGGGACTTGTGAGTATCCCCACACCCGCCCGGCGCCTCACACCTTGAGCAACTCCGGAGAAGAATAGAGTCCAACCCCTATCCAGAAGTAAGGTTCCAGAGCCGACGCTGTGCGTAGAGGTGAGCCCAACCAGATCCAACTGGTACCGCTCCACCTCCCGCACAAGCTCCGGCTCCTTCCCCCCCAGAGAGGTGACGTTCCACGTCCCCAAAGCCAGCTTCTGCCGCCCGGGTCTGGTCCGTCGAGACCCTCCGCTTTCACTGCCACCCGTCTGGCAGCGCACCCGACCCCATCGATGTTTCCCGTAGGTGGTGGGCCCGCGGGACAGAGAAGCGGAGGTGTTGCCCACGTTGCCTTTTCGGGCTGGGCCCGGCCGGGCTCCGTGGCAAGCCCGGCCACCAGACGCTCGCCGACGAGTCCTCCTTCTGGGCCTGGCTCCAGAAGGGGACCCCGGGCTTCCTCCGGGCCGGGTATCCTCACTTCTTGTTTTTCCTTTCATGAGGTCTTTTGAACCAATCTTAGTCTGGCCCCTTGCCTGAGACCAATTTGCCATGGGAGACCCTACCAGGAACACAAGGTTCCAGACAACACAGCCCCCAGGTTCATCAGGGCACACAAACCTCTCTACCACGGTAAGGTGCTGGTTCTTCAGAGAGGTACTTCTTACATGTTGAACACAAATACCTGTACTTTCTACTTCTCACATGTTGAACACAAATACCTGTACTTTCTACTTCTTACATGTTGAACCCAAATACCTGTACTTTCTACTTCTCACCTGTTGAACTCAAATACCTGTACTTTCTACTTCTTACATGTTGAACTCAAATACCTGTACTTTCTACTTCTTACATGTTGAACACAAATACCTGTACTTTCTACTTCTCACCTGTTGAACTCAAATACCTGTACTTTCTACTTCTTACATGTTGAACTCAAATACCTGTACTTTCTACTTCTTACATGTTGAACACAAATACCTGTACTTTCTACTTCTCACATGTTGAACCCAAATACCTGTACTTTCTACTTCTCACATGTTGAACTCAAATACCTGTACTTTCTACTTCTCACATGTTGAACTCAAATACCTGTACTTTCTACTTCTTACATGTTGAACACAAATACCTGTACTTTCTACTTCTTACATGTTGAACTCAAATACCTGTACTTTCTACTTCTCACATGTTGAACTCAAATACCTGTACTTTCTACTTCTTACATGTTGAACTCAAATACCTGTACTTTCTACTTCTTACATGTTGAACACAAATACCTGTACTTTCTACTTCTCACATGTTGAACTCAAATACCTGTACTTTCTACTTCTCACATGTTGAACTCAAATACCTGTACTTTCTACTTCTTACATGTTGAACTCAAATACCTGTACTTTCTACTTCTTACATGTTGAACTCAAATACCTGTACTTTCTACTTCTTACATGTTGAACACAAATACCTGTACTTTCTACTTCTTACATGTTGAACTCAAATACCTGTACTTTCTACTTCTTACATTTTGAACACAAATACCTGTACTTTCTACTTCTTACATGTTGAACTCAAATACCTGTACTTTATACTTCTTACATGTTGAACCCAAATACCTGTACTTTCTACTTCTCACCTGTTGAACCCAAATACCTGTACTTTCTACTTCTCACATGTTGAACTCAAATACCTGTACTTTCTACTTCTTACATGTTGAACACAAATACCTGTACTTTCTACTTCTTACATGTTGAACTCAAATACCTGTACTTTCTACTTCTCACATGTTGAACTCAAATACCTGTACTTTCTACTTCTTACATGTTGAACTCAAATACCTGTACTTTCTACTTCTTACATGTTGAACACAAATACCTGTACTTTCTACTTCTTACATGTTGAACTCAAATACCTGTACTTTCTACTTCTTACATGTTGAACACAAATACCTGTACTTTCTACTTCTCACATGTTGAACTCAAATACCTGTACTTTCTACTTCTCACATGTTGAACTCAAATACCTGTACTTTCTACTTCTTACATGTTGAACTCAAATACCTGTACTTTCTA
This sequence comes from Pseudochaenichthys georgianus, assembly GCF_902827115.2. Classification (NCBI taxonomy): domain Eukaryota; kingdom Metazoa; phylum Chordata; class Actinopteri; order Perciformes; family Channichthyidae; genus Pseudochaenichthys; species Pseudochaenichthys georgianus. The sequence continues at coordinate 56,959 of NW_027263432.1, forward strand.
CTTCTTACATGTTGAACCCAAATACCTGTACTTTCTACTTCTTACATGTTGAACACAAATACCTGTACTTTCTACTTCTCACATGTTGAACCCAAATACCTGTACTTTCTACTTCTCACATGTTGAACTCAAATACCTGTACTTTCTACTTCTCACATGTTGAACTCAAATACCTGTATTTTCTACTTCTTACATGTTGAACACAAATACCTGTACTTTCTACTTCTCACATGTTGAACCCAAATACCTGTACTTTCTACTTCTCACATGTTGAACTCAAATACCTGTACTTTCTACTTCTTACATGTTGAACTCAAATACCTGTACTTTCTACTTCTCACATGTTGAACTCAAATACCTGTACTTTCTACTTCTTACATGTTGAACACAAATACCTGTACTTTCTACTTCTTACATGTTGAACTCAAATACCTGTACTTTCTACTTCTTACATTTTGAACACAAATACCTGTACTTTCTACTTCTTACATGTTGAACTCAAATACCTGTACTTTCTACTTCTTACATGTTGAACCCAAATACCTGTACTTTCTACTTCTCACATGTTGAACACAAATACCTGTACTTTCTACTTCTTACATGTTGAACTCAAATACCTGTACTTTCTACTTCTCACATGTTGAACTCAAATACCTGTACTTTCTACTTCTTACATGTTGAACTCAAATACCTGTACTTTCTACTTCTCACATGTTGAAGTTTAGTCAGTACTTCTACTTTTAAACACGAGTATCTGTACTTCTACTTGAGTAAAGTGTGTGAGTTACCTGGTCCACCTGCACGGCCCTCTCCAGCCGGTCCTGAGTGGTGCTGAAAGCGTGGTTCAGCCAGTACGGCAGCGCCTCTCTGAAACCCTCCTGGAAGTTCGTCAACTCAAGAACTCCCCTGAGACAAGAGGAGGTCATATTTAGTGTTCAGGGGGCCGGAGGGGAGGGTGTTCTGGGTTATGTTTCCCAACTGGGGTCAAAGGGACGGGGAAATGCTGTGGAGACAACTATTCAGACAAAATATCACGAGTTCTGATTGGAGTTGAGGAGTCCAATCTATGGGTGTCGATCTAGCCATCCTAACAGATGACTAATATTGTTGTTTTCAGTCATTGGTCCTGGGGTGGGAGGGTTCCTTTCTATTATTTCTATTTCTTGTCTGAATCAGCACTTAAAGGTGGGGTAGGTCACTTTGGAGAAACCAGCTCGAGTGGCTAGAATTTGAAAATACTCTGCCCCTTCCTCACAGAGCCCCTCCTCCAACACACAGGAACGCGCACCCCCTGATCCGAACACCAACGCACTAACCCACTGCGCCACACGCCTCCCAGACAGAACCATTATGAATACCTGCTGTAGGTTATGGAGTAAAGACTGACCTCTTCTGCAGGAAAGCCTTGTCCTGCTGAATGCTCTGCAGACTCAGGTACACAGGGAACAGGTTGTTGGCTAACGTCTGCTCCATCTGACCCTCGATCAGAGACAGCGTGTCCCTCATTGCCTTTGCGAGCTGTGGAGGAGAGGAGACGAGGAATCAGACTGGATCATCATCAGAAGTTGAGTTAAAGCGGAGGATAAAGGGAGTCTCACCAGGTAGTCGAAAGCTTTATAGACGACGGTGAACACGTCCACCTGCACGGCGCTGTGAGGAGAAA
>NW_027263433.1:0-17500 GCF_902827115.2 Pseudochaenichthys georgianus
CAATGCGACTGATAGTACTCACCCTGCGGATGAAGTGGCGGTCCAGCAGCTGGTACTGGGTGCTGCTCGGGTCCCTCAGGGCATCACTGAAGGTCTCTCCTCTCAGTTTGAGGCTCAGCTCCACCACCTGCTCCTTCAGGGCCCTCGGGGGCCACAGCAGGGTGCCGTCTATCTCGTTCCCGATCTGAAACCAGACAGGACGTCAGAACCAGAACCAGATGAGGGTTTGTTCGGGGGCCAAGTTTACTCACCGAGTCCTCATCTTCCAGACCAAAGCTGTTCCCAAACCCGTCCAGGTCCAGGGGCCGCTCCGTCAGGGCCGGGAAGTTCCCGTTGTTGTACTCAACCACGTACTTGGTGGTGGCTTCCACCTTCTCAGCAGGGACCTCCACCAGGGGGCTGGGGGTGTTCTCTGCAGGGACCTCCACCAGGGGGCCCTCAGGTAGGACCTCCACAGGTACTTCCTCCAGGACCGGATCCTCAGGTTCTGCGGTTCCTGCTCCGGTGGGAGTCCCGACTTCTGGAGATATTTCACTCAGACCCTCTTGGACCACCTCTTCCTCAGGGACAGACTCTGGTTCTTCCTCAGGGACAGACTCTGGTTCTTCCTCAGGGACAGACTCTGGTTCTTCCTCAGGGACAGACTCTGGTTCTTCCTCAGGGACAGACTCTGGTTCTTCTTCAGGGACAGACTCTGGTTCTTCCTCAGGGACAGACTCTGGTTCTTCCTCAGGGTCTTCTGGCTCTGGTACCTCTGGTTCTGTCAAGAGGAGACTCTCTGAGACCGCTTCCCCAGCAACTTCTGGTTCGGATCTTTCTGGTTCGGGTTCACCAACTTCTTCTCCCGAATGTTCTTGTGTGATACCTGTTGTAGGTACTGTCTCTTCTGCAATTTCTACTAGTCCGTCTTCTTCTGTTGGTTCTCCTCGAGGCTCCTTATCTTCTACGAGTTCTGCTTCTTCTACGAGTCCTTCTTCTACCTGAAACACTTCATGTGCTGGTACTTCAGTGATTTCAGTTTCTTCAGCCAGTTCTTGTACCGGATCTTCTACAGCAGCTGTTCCCAGAGGTGGTTCTTCTTCTTTTTCTGGTAGGCCTGCCGTAGTTCGAATCACCTCCGCGTACTCTTTGGTAACTTCTTCTATTAAGACCAGATCTTCTTCAGGTTCCCCCGGGGCGTCTTCATCTTCTTGTAGGATCAGGACGAACGGGTCAGAGGTAACTCCGGAACTCAGCTGGTCTTCTGGTGCTTCACTGACTTCTTCTATAGTCCGGTCCGTGGTCAGAAAGGAGGCCTGGGAAGGAACCTCTGCTTCTTCTTCTGGTTCTTCGATCACGGTCTCTAAAGGATCGTCTTCTGGTTCTGCAAGAGTTCCCTCCTCAACTGATTCAGATAGATCCTCGTCTTCAACCTCCTGCGTTGATGGTACGTCCCTCGTGATACCCAAAGAACTGTCTTTGGGTTCTGGGTCCAGGACAGGATTTGTCTCCAGGGTCACTGACTCTGGTTCTGTGGTGGGCTTCGTAAGAACTACAGTGGTAGCTGGTGTGAGAACCTCCTGAACCATTACCTCTGAGGGCGGGTCTTCTACTTCTGGGGACACATCCTGAATCTCCACAGAGTAATCCTGGACCTTGTCAGACTCAGGAAGACCCTCGGTGTCAGTGACCACCACCTCTGGACCCTCTGAAGTCTCCTGGAGGTCTTCAGGTCCAGAGTCCGTTGGGAGAACCTCTTCAGGGGAGAGCCCGGACCCGGTGGTTCTGACGTCTTCCTCTGTAAAGAGCAGATGTTGTGTCAGTGAGAAGAAGACGGATCGATGGAAGCAGTTTCCATGAAGGCTTTTATTGTGAAGGGGTAGCTTCCTGTGAGCTTACCTGCCGCCCCCCCGCTGGGCACCCCTCGGGACTCTGAGCTGCAGAGAGACAAGTATGTAAGTCTACAGAGGAGGGTATTGATACACTGGGTCATGTGGACAATATGTTTGTCCTTATTTTAGACTGAGTTATTGTTATTTAGAACGATACATATATTCCCATGTATATCAAGTATGTGTGAGAGTACCTGCATGGAGGAGGAGCCGAGGAGCCGGACGCCCTGCAGCAGAAACACACCGTCAGTACATACAGTGTTATACAAGGAGTGTGTCGTTAAAGGACACCGGGTGGTCCTGTATCTAGACAAGAGATGAGAGGCGAGCGCAGACCTGTTCAGGGCGGCCGCCGGCTGCAGTCTCTGAAACATGCTCCTGATGAGCTGGGCGTGGCGCTCTGATTGGCTGAACTCTCGGCTGATGTCACTGGTGCTAATGGACCCGTCCAAACAGCGAGAAACCAGGTCCTGGTACTGGTCCCGCTCCGGGAGCTGGTCCCAGAACACCTTGAAGGCCTCCCACACTGTCTCCTGACATACTGTACAAAGATATAAATATAATATAACACACAGAAGACCACAGGAGCCGGAGAACCCGGGTGGACCTTTGTTAGAGGAACCACAGTCTGCAGTCTCACATCTGACCCTGAGGAACCTCTGACCCTGAGGAACCTCTGACCTCTGAGGAACATCTGACCTCTGAGGAACATCTGACCCTGAGGAACCTCTGACCCTGAGGAACCTCTGACCCTGAGGAACCTCTGACCTCTGAGGAACATCTGACCCTGAGGAACCTCTGAGGAACCTCTGAGGAACATCTGACCCTGAGGAACCTCTGACCCTGAGGAACCTCTGAGGAACATCTGACCCTGAGGAACCTCTGACCCTAAGGAACATCTGACCCTGAGGAACCTCTGAGGAACCTCTGACCCTGAGGAACCTCTGACCCTGAGGAACCTCTGACCCTAAGGAACATCTGACCCTGAGGAACCTCTGAGGAACCTCTGACCCTGAGGAACCTCTGACCCTGAGGAACCTCTGACCCTGTGGAACCTCTGACCTCTGAGGAACCTCTGACCCTGAGGAACCTCTGACCCTGAGGAACCTCTGACCTCTGAGGAACATCTGACCCTGTGGAACCTCTGACCTCTGAGGAACATCTGACCCTAAAGAGAACCTTTAGGGTCAGATGTTCTCTTTAGGGTGAGAGGTTCTCTTTAGGGTCAGGGGTTCTCTTTAGGGTCAGATGTTCTCTTTAGGGTCAGGGGTTCTCTTTAGGGTCAGAGGTTCTCTTTAGGGTCAGATGTTCTCTTTAGGGTCAGAGGTTCTCTTTAGGGTCAGGGGTTCTCTTTAGGGTCAGAGGTTCTCTTTAGGGTCAGGGGTTCTCTTTAGGGTCAGGGGTTCTCTTTAGGGTCAGAGGTTCTCTTTAGGGTCAGGGTTCTCTTTAGGGTGAGGGGTTCTCTTTAGGGTCAGAGGTTCTCTTTAGGGTCAGAGGTTCTCTTTAGGGTCAGAGGTTATCTTTAGGGTCAGGGTTCTCTTTAGGGTCAGAGGTTCTCTTTAGGGTCAGGGTTCTCTTTAGGGTCAGATGTTCTCTGTAGGGTCAGGGGTTCTCTTTAGGGTCAGAGGTTCTCTTTAGGGTCAGAGGTTCTCTTTAGGGTCAGAGGTTCTCTTTAGGGTCAGGGTTCTCTTTAGGGTCAGAGGTTCTCTTTAGGGTCAGAGGTTCTCTTTAGGGTCAGGGGTTCTCTTTAGGGTCAGGGGTTCTCTTTAGGGTCAGGGGTTCTCTTTAGGGTCAGAGGTTCTCTTTAGGGTCAGGGGTTCTCTTTAGGGTCAGAGGTTCTCTTTAGGGTCAGGGGTTCTCTTTAGGGTCAGGGGTTCTCTTTAGGGTCAGGGATTCTCTTTAGGGTCAGGGGTTCTCTTTAGGGTCAGAGGTTCTCTTTAGGGTCAGGGGTTCTCTTTAGGGTCAGGGGTTCTCTTTAGGGTCAGAGGTTCTCTTTAGGGTGAGGGGTTCTCTTTAGGGTGAGAGGTTCTCTTTAGGGTCAGGGGTTCTCTTTAGGGTCAGATGTTCTCTTTAGGGTGAGAGGTTCTCTTTAGGGTCAGGGGTTCTCTTTAGGGTCAGGGGTTCTCTTTAGGGTCAGAGGTTCTCTTTAGGGTCAGGGGTTCTCTTTAGGGTCAGGGGTTCTCTTTAGGGTCAGAGGTTCTCTTTAGGGTCAGGGGTTCTCTTTAGGGTCAGGGGTTCTCTTTAGGGTCAGAGGTTCTCTTTAGGGTCAGGGGTTCTCTTTAGGGTCAGGGGTTCTCTTTAGGGTCAGGGGTTCTCTTTAGGGTCAGAGGTTCTCTTTAGGGTCAGGGGTTCTCTTTAGGGTCAGGGGTTCTCTTTAGGGTCAGAGGTTCTCTTTAGGGTCAGGGGTTCTCTTTAGGGTCAGGGGTTCTCTTTAGGGTCAGGGGTTCTCTTTAGGGTCAGAGGTTCTCTTTAGGGTCAGGGGTTCTCTTTAGGGTCAGGGGTTCTCTTTAGGGTCAGGGGTTCTCTTTAGGGTCAGAGGTTCTCTTTAGGGTCAGGGGTTCTCTTTAGGGTCAGATGTTCTCTTTAGGGTCAGGGGTTCTCTTTAGGGTGAGGGGTTCTCTTTAGGGTCAGGGGTTCTCTTTAGGGTCAGGGGTTCTCTTTAGGGTCAGGGGTTCTCTTTAGGGTCAGGGGTTCTCTTTAGGGTCAGGGGTTCTCTTTAGGGTCAGAGGTTCTCTTTAGGGTCAGGGGTTCTCTTTAGGGTCAGAGGTTCTCTTTAGGGTCAGGGGTTCTCTTTAGGGTCAGATGTTCTCTTTAGGGTCAGGGGTTCTCTTTAGGGTGAGGGGTTCTCTTTAGGGTCAGGGGTTCTCTTTAGGGTCAGGGGTTCTCTTTAGGGTCAGGGGTTCTCTTTAGGGTCAGAGGTTCTCTTTAGGGTCAGGGTTCTCTTTAGGGTCAGAGGTTCTCTTTAGGGTCAGGGTTCTCTTTAGGGTCAGATGTTCTCTGTAGGGTCAGGGGTTCTCTTTAGGGTCAGAGGTTCTCTTTAGGGTCAGAGGTTCTCTTTAGGGTCAGAGGTTCTCTTTAGGGTCAGAGGTTATCTTTAGGGTCAGGGTTCTCTTTAGGGTCAGAGGTTCTCTTTAGGGTCAGGGGTTCTCTTTAGGGTCAGGGGTTCTCTTTAGGGTCAGGGGTTCTCTTTAGGGTCAGGGGTTCTCTTTAGGGTCAGAGGTTCTCTTTAGGGTCAGGGGTTCACTTTAGGGTCAGAGGTTCTCTTTAGGGTCAGGGGTTCTCTTTAGGGTCAGGGGTTCTCTTTAGGGTCAGGGGTTCTCTTTAGGGTCAGGGATTCTCTTTAGGGTCAGGGGTTCTCTTTAGGGTCAGAGGTTCTCTTTAGGGTCAGAGGTTCTCTTTAGGGTCAGGGGTTCTCTTTAGGGTCAGAGGTTCTCTTTAGGGTCAGGGGTTCTCTTTAGGGTCAGGGATTCTCTTTAGGGTCAGGGGTTCTCTTTAGGGTCAGAGGTTCTCTTTAGGGTCAGAGGTTCTCTTTAGGGTCAGGGGTTCTCTTTAGGGTCAGGGATTCTCTTTAGGGTCAGGGGTTCTCTTTAGGGTCAGGGGTTCTCTTTAGGGTCAGGGGTTCTCTTTAGGGTCAGGGATTCTCTTTAGGGTCAGGGGTTCTCTTTAGGGTCAGAGGTTCTCTTTAGGGTCAGGGGTTCTCTTTAGGGTCAGAGGTTCTCTTTAGGGTCAGGGGTTCTCTTTAGGGTCAGGGGTTCTCTTTAGGGTCAGGGGTTCTCTTTAGGGTCAGGGGTTCTCTTTAGGGTCAGGGGTTCTCTTTAGGGTCAGGGATTCTCTTTAGGGTCAGGGGTTCTCTTTAGGGTCAGGGTTCTCTTTAGGGTCAGAGGTTCTCTTTAGGGTCAGGGTTCTCTTTAGGGTCAGATGTTCTCTGTAGGGTCAGGGGTTCTCTTTAGGGTCAGAGGTTCTCTTTAGGGTCAGAGGTTCTCTTTAGGGTCAGAGGTTCTCTTTAGGGTCAGAGGTTATCTTTAGGGTCAGGGTTCTCTTTAGGGTCAGAGGTTCTCTTTAGGGTCAGAGGTTCTCTTTAGGGTCAGGGGTTCTCTTTAGGGTCAGGGGTTCTCTTTAGGGTCAGGGGTTCTCTTTAGGGTCAGAGGTTCTCTTTAGGGTCAGGGGTTCTCTTTAGGGTCAGGGGTTCTCTTTAGGGTCAGGGTTCTCTTTAGGGTCAGAGGTTCTCTTTAGGGTCAGAGGTTCTCTTTAGGGTCAGGGGTTCTCTTTAGGGTCAGAGGTTCTCTTTAGGGTCAGGGGTTCTCTTTAGGGTCAGAGGTTCTCTTTAGGGTCAGGGGTTCTCTTTAGGGTCAGGGGTTCTCTTTAGGGTCAGGGATTCTCTTTAGGGTCAGGGGTTCTCTTTAGGGTCAGGGGTTCTCTTTAGGGTCAGAGGTTCTCTTTAGGGTCAGGGGTTCTCTTTAGGGTCAGGGGTTCTCTTTAGGGTCAGGGGTTCTCTTTAGGGTCAGGGGTTCTCTTTAGGGTCAGGGATTCTCTTTAGGGTCAGGGGTTCTCTTTAGGGTCAGGGGTTCTCTTTAGGGTCAGGGGTTCTCTTTAGGGTCAGGGATTCTCTTTAGGGTCAGGGGTTCTCTTTAGGGTCAGGGGTTCTCTTTAGGGTCAGGGGTTCTCTTTAGGGTCAGGGGTTCTCTTTAGGGTCAGGGGTTCTCTTTAGGGTCAGGGATTCTCTTTAGGGTCAGGGGTTCTCTTTAGGGTCAGGGGTTCTCTTTAGGGTCAGAGGTTCTCTTTAGGGTGAGGGGTTCTCTTTAGGGTGAGAGGTTCTCTTTAGGGTCAGGGGTTCTCTTTAGGGTCAGATGTTCTCTTTAGGGTGAGAGGTTCTCTTTAGGGTCAGGGGTTCTCTTTAGGGTCAGATGTTCTCTTTAGGGTCAGGGGTTCTCTTTAGGGTCAGGGGTTCTCTTTAGGGTCAGATGTTCTCTTTAGGGTCAGGGGTTCTCTTTAGGGTCAGAGGTTCTCTTTAGGGTCAGGGGTTCTCTTTAGGGTCAGATGTTCTCTTTAGGGTCAGGGGTTCTCTTTAGGGTGAGGGGTTCTCTTTAGGGTCAGGGGTTCTCTTTAGGGTCAGGGGTTCTCTTTAGGGTCAGGGGTTCTCTTTAGGGTCAGATGTTCTCTTTAGGGTCAGGGGTTCTCTTTAGGGTCAGAGGTTCTCTTTAGGGTCAGGGGTTCTCTTTAGGGTCAGGGGTTCTCTTTAGGGTCAGAGGTTCTCTTTAGGGTCAGGGGTTCTCTTTAGGGTCAGAGGTTCTCTTTAGGGTCAGGGGTTCTCTTTAGGGTCAGAGGTTCTCTTTAGGGTCAGGGGTTCTCTTTAGGGTCAGGGGTTCTCTTTAGGGTCAGGGGTTCTCTTTAGGGTGAGAGGTTCTCTTTAGGGTCAGGGGTTCTCTTTAGGGTCAGGGGTTCTCTTTAGAGTGAGAGGTTCTCTTTAGGGTCAGGGGTTCTCTTTAGGGTCAGGGGTTCTCTTTAGAGTGAGAGGTTCTCTTTAGGGTTCTGAGCGATCGTACCTCGGAGCTGGAAGTAGTTCTGGTGGTTCTTGACGGCCTGCTCGAAGGTCTCCTGAGAACACAGACGGACTCCGCTGGGAAACAGAATGTTCCTCTTCCTGCGAGACAGAACCACGGGCCGTCTGTACAGGAACCGGTCCAGCTCCATGGCCTCCTCCAGAGAACCCAGAGAACCGTGCAGAGAACCCAGAGAACCCCCGTGCAGAGAACCAAGAGAACCACCGTCCAGAGAACCGTGCAGAGAACCAAGAGAACCACCCTCCAGAGAACCGTGCAGAGAACCAAGAGAACCGCTGCCGGGAGCCTCCTGATCCACAGTCCCATCTGGAGAACCATCTGTGGGGAACCAAAGGGTAGAAGTAGATACGTTAGTTATTAACAAGACGTTAGTTATAGAAGTACTTTAGATCCAACGGTGCGCGAGTTATCAGTTAGTTAGCGTTATGTAGAACGTTAGTAACTTAGTTATAATAGCATGTTAGCTATTAGCAGTATAATAGTTATAATAGCATGTTAGCTATTAGCAGTATAATAGTTATAATAGCATGTTAGCTATTAGCAGTATAATAGTTATAATAGCATGTTAGCTATTAGCAGTATAATAGTTATAATAGCATGTTAGCTATTAGCAGTGTAATAGTTATAATAGCATGTTAGCTATTAGCAGTATAATAGTTATAATAGCATGTTAGCTATTAGCAGTATAATAGTTATAATAGCATGTTAGTTATTAGCAGTATAATAGTTATAATAGCATGTTAGTTATTAGCAGTATAATAGTTATAATAGCATGTTAGCTATTAGCAGTATAATAGTTATAATAGCATGTTAGCTATTAGCAGTATAATAGTTATAATAGCATGTTAGCTATTAGCAGTATAATAGTTATAATAGCATGTTAGCTATTAGCAGTATAATAGTTATAATAGCATGTTAGCTATTAGCAGTGTAATAGTTATAATAGCATGTTAGCTATTAGCAGTATAATAGTTATAATAGCATGTTAGCTATTAGCAGTATAATAGTTATAATAGCATGTTAGTTATTAGCAGTATAATAGTTATAATAGCATGTTAGCTATTAGCAGTGTAATAGTTATAATAGCATGTTAGCTATTAGCAGTGTAATAGTTATAATAGCATGTTAGCTATTAGCAGTATAATAGTTATAATAGCATGTTAGTTATTAGCAGTATAATAGTTATAATAGCATGTTAGCTATTAGCAGTGTAATAGTTATAATAGCATGTTAGCTATTAGCAGTGTAATAGTTATAATAGCATGTTAGCTATTAGCAGTATAATAGTTATAATAGCATGTTAGCTATTAGCAGTGTAATAGTTATAATAGCATGTTAGCTATTAGCAGTGTAATAGTTATAATAGCATGTTAGCTATTAGCAGTATAATAGTTATAATAGCATGTTAGCTATTAGCAGTATAATAGTTATAATAGCATGTTAGCTATTAGCAGTGTAATAGTTATAATAGCATGTTAGCTATTAGCAGTGTAATAGTTATAATAGCATGTTAGCTATTAGCAGTATAATAGTTATAATAGCATGTTAGTTATTAGCAGTATAATAGTTATAATAGCATGTTAGCTATTAGCAGTATAATAGTTATAATAGCATGTTAGTTATTAGCAGTATAATAGTTATAATAGCATGTTAGCTATTAGCAGTGTAATAGTTATAATAGCATGTTAGCTATTAGCAGTGTAATAGTTATAATAGCATGTTAGCTATTAGCAGTGTAATAGTTATAATAGCATTTTAGCTATTAGCAGTGTAATAGTTATAATAGCATGTTAGCTATTAGCAGTGTAATAGTTATAATAGCATGTTAGCTATTAGCAGTATAATAGTTATAATAGCATGTTAGCTATTAGCAGTATAATAGTTATAATAGCATGTTAGCTATTAGCAGTGTAATAGTTATAATAGCATGTTAGCTATTAGCAGTGTAATAGTTATAATAGCATGTTAGCTATTAGCAGTATAATAGTTATAATAGCATGTTAGCTATTAGCAGTATAATAGTTATAATAGCATGTTAGCTATTAGCAGTATAATAGTTATAATAGCATGTTAGTTATTAGCAGTATAATAGTTATAATAGCATGTTAGCTATTAGCAGTGTAATAGTTATAATAGCATGTTAGCTATTAGCAGTGTAATAGTTATAATAGCATGTTAGCTATTAGCAGTATAATAGTTATAATAGCATGTTAGCTATTAGCAGTGTAATAGTTATAATAGCATGTTAGCTATTAGCAGTATAATAGTTATAATAGCATGTTAGCTATTAGCAGTATAATAGTTATAATAGCATGTTAGCTATTAGCAGTATAATAGTTATAATAGCATGTTAGCTATTAGCAGTATAATAGTTATAATAGCATGTTAGCTATTAGCAGTATAATAGTTATAATAGCATGTTAGCTATTAGCAGTATAATAGTTATAATAGCATGTTAGCTATTAGCAGTATAATAGTTATAATAGCATGTTAGCTATTAGCAGTATAATAGTTATAATAGCATGTTAGCTATTAGCAGTATAATAGTTATAATAGCATGTTAGCTATTAGCAGTATAATAGTTATAATAGCATGTTAGCTATTAGCAGTATAATAGTTATAATAGCATGTTAGCTATTAGCAGTATAATAGTTATAATAGCATGTTAGCTATTAGCAGTATAATAGTTATAATAGCATGTTAGCTATTAGCAGTATAATAGTTATAATAGCATGTTAGTTATTAGCAGTATAATAGTTATAATAGCATGTTAGCTATTAGCAGTATAATAGTTATAATAGCATGTTAGCTATTAGCAGTATAATAGTTATAATAGCATGTTAGCTATTAGCAGTGTAATAGTTATAATAGCATGTTAGCTATTAGCAGTATAATAGTTATAATAGCATGTTAGCTATTAGCAGTATAATAGTTATAATAGCATGTTAGCTATTAGCAGTATAATAGTTATAATAGCATGTTAGCTATTAGCAGTATAATAGTTATAATAGCATGTTAGCTATTAGCAGTATAATAGTTATAATAGCATGTTAGCTATTAGCAGTATAATAGTTATAATAGCATGTTAGCTATTAGCAGTATAATAGTTATAATAGCATGTTAGCTATTAGCAGTGTAATAGTTATAATAGCATGTTAGCTATTAGCAGTGTAATAGTTATAATAGCATGTTAGCTATTAGCAGTATAATAGTTATAATAGCATGTTAGCTATTAGCAGTGTAATAGTTATAATAGCATGTTAGCTATTAGCAGTGTAATAGTTATAATAGCATGTTAGCTATTAGCAGTATAATAGTTATAATAGCATGTTAGCTATTAGCAGTATAATAGTTATAATAGCATGTTAGTTATTAGCAGTATAATAGTTATAATAGCATGTTAGCTATTAGCAGTATAATAGTTATAATAGCATGTTAGCTATTAGCAGTATAATAGTTATAATAGCATGTTAGCTTTTAGCAGTGTAATAGTTATAATAGCATGTTAGCTATTAGCAGTGTAATAGTTATAATAGCATGTTAGCTATTAGCAGTATAATAGTTATAATAGCATGTTAGCTATTAGCAGTATAATAGTTATAATAGCATGTTAGCTATTAGCAGTATAATAGTTATAATAGCATGTTAGCTATTAGCAGTATAATAGTTATAATAGCATGTTAGCTATTAGCAGTATAATAGTTATAATAGCATGTTAGCTATTAGCAGTATAATAGTTATAATAGCATGTTAGCTATTAGCAGTATAATAGTTATAATAGCATGTTAGCTATTAGCAGTATAATAGTTATAATAGCATGTTAGCTATTAGCAGTATAATAGTTATAATAGCATGTTAGCTATTAGCAGTATAATAGTTATAATAGCATGTTAGCTATTAGCAGTATAATAGTTATAATAGCATGTTAGCTATTAGCAGTATAATAGTTATAATAGCATGTTAGCTATTAGCAGTATAATAGTTATAATAGCATGTTAGCTATTAGCAGTATAATAGTTATAATAGCATGTTAGCTATTAGCAGTATAATAGTTATAATAGCATGTTAGCTATTAGCAGTATAATAGTTATAATAGGAGTTTCCTCCTCATTAAAGCTTACAGACGCTGAGCTGTTAAAACACTGAACAACGGACCAATCACACGCCACGTTAGATCAAAGAACACGGCGTGTGATTGGCTGAGACAAACTATTCACTCACTTTACACACATTTCATCCTGAAGACAGGAATCTTTTCCATGTAGAAGTTTCTCATTATTTCCAGCATTTAGTCTCAGGTTCTTCCTGTAGAACCTGTAGGGCCTGTAGCACCTCTAGGACCTGTAGAACCTGTAGGGCCTGTAGGGCCTGTAGGACCTGTAGGACCTGTAGCACCTGTAGCACCTGTAGCACCTGTAGAACCTGTAGCACCTTAAGGACCTGTAGCACCTGTAGTACCTGTAGTACCTGTAGGACCTGTAGCACCTCTAGGACCTGTAGGACCTGTACCACCTGTAGCACCTGTAGCACCTTAAGGACCTGTAGCACCTGTAGTACCTGTAGTACCTGTAGGACCTGTAGCACCTGTAGCACCTCTAGGACCTGTAGGACCTCTAGGACCTGTAGGACCTGTAGGACCTGTAGAACCTGTACCACCTGTAGAACCTGTAGCACCTTAAGGACCTGTAGCACCTGTAGAACCTGTAGTACCTGTAGTACCTGTAGGACCTGTAGCACCTGTAGCACCTGTAGGACCTGTAGCACCTGTAGGACCTGTAGGACCTGTAGGACCTGTAGGACCTGTAGCACCTGTAGGACCTGTAGGACCTGTAGCACCTGTAGGACCTGTAGCACCTGTAGGACCTGTAGCACCTGTAGGACCTGTAGGACCTGTAGCACCTGTAGCACCTGTAGTACCTGTATAACCTGTAGTGCCTGTAGCGCCTGTAGGACCTGTAGAACCTGTAGGACCTGTAGAACCTGTAGGACCTGTAGCACCTGTAGGACCTGTAGGACCTGTAGGACCTGTAGCACCTGTAGGACCTGTAGGACCTGTAGGGCCTGTAGGACCTGTAGAACCTGTAGGACCTGTAGAACCTGTAGTATCTTTAGTACCTGTAGTAGTAGTAGTAGTAGTAGTAGTAGTAGTATATATATAAAGCTGGGTATGTACTGGTGGTATTACCTGAGGCTCTGAATACTTATATACAATAATAATATAATATGAAAGTACCTGTTCCTGGTCCCATGGTCCCTGCCAGCAGTATTAGCATTAGTAGTATAAGTACTGCCGAGGGCTTTACCTGCTGTACTGCTGGTATTACCTGAGGCTCTGAATACTTCTATATACTATAACAATATGGAAGTACCTGTTCCTGGTCCCATGGTCCCTGCCAGCAGTATTAGCATTAGTAGTATAAGTACTGCCGAGGGCTTTACTTGCTGTACTGCTGGTATTACCTGAGGCTCTGAATACTTCTATATACTATAACAATATGGAAGTACCTGTTCCTGGTCCCATGGTCCCTGCCAGCAGTATTAGCATTAGTAGTATAAGTACTGCCGAGGGCTTTACCTGCTGTACTGCTGGTATTACCTGAGGCTCTGAATACTTCTATATACTATAATACTATGGAAGTACCTGTTCCTGGTCCCATGGTCCCTGCCAGCAGTATTAGCGTGAGCGTCCACAGCAGCGTCCTCCCGACCCGGTTGGACTCCATGACTGAAGGCAGAGAGCTGCTGCTCGCAGGAAGCTGGGGGGGGCAGGGGGGGGCTGGGGGGGGGGGGGCAGGTGAGCAGATGGGCTGTAATCCACTCAGCTAATCTGCGGAGTGTCAGGAGATTACAGGAGTCAAACCAGCGGCTGCTAATGCTTCGGTTACACCTCAACTGAGAGGCTACTCACAGGTTAGCTACCCACAATGCACCTGCAGAGAGGGAGCCGCTTCTGGGCCATACACACAGGTACAATTAGCAACTGGTTGGTTAAACAGACCGGTAGAGTAGGGGTTAACACATGCTAATGCTAGTGCTAGTGATGCTAACGTATGTTAACAACAGTTCGGGGGTCCAGTGGAGTCCAGTTGGGGGGGTCCAGCTGGGTCAAGTTCGGGGGTCCAGTGGAGTCCAACAGGGTCCAGTTGGGTCCAGTTGGGTCCAGTTGGGTCCAGCAGGGTCCAGTGGGGTCCAGTTGGGTCCAGCAGGGTCCAGTTGGGTCCAGTGGAGTCCAACAGGGTCCAGTGGGGTCCAACAGGGTCCAGTTGGGTCCAGTTGGGTCCAGTGGGGTCCAGCTGGGTCAAGTTCGGGGGTCCAGTGGAGTCCAACAGGGTCCAGTTGGGTCCAGCAGGGTCCAGTTGGGTCCAGTGGAGTCCAACAGGGTCCAGTGGGGTCCAGTTGGGTCCAGTTGGGTCCAGTTGGGTCCAGTGGGGTCCAGTTGGGTCCAGCAGGGTCCAGTTGGGTCCAATGGAGTCCAACAGGGTCCAGTGGGGTCCAACAGGGTCCAGTTGGGTCCAATGGAGTCCAACAGGGTCCAGTGGGGTCCAGTTGGGTCCAGTGGAGTCCAACAGGTTCCAGTGGGGTCCAGTTGGGTCCAGTTGGGTCCAGTTGGGTCCAGTGGGGTCCAGTTGGGTCCAGTGGAGTCCAACAGGGTCCAGTGGGGTCCAGTTGGGTCCAGTTGGGTCCAGCAGGGTCCAGTGGGGTCCAGTTGGGTCCAGTGGAGTCCAACAGGGTCCAGTGGGGTCCAGTTGGGTCCAGTGGAGTCCAACAGGGTCCAGTGGGGTTCAGTGGGGTCCAGTGGGGTCCAGTTGGGTCCAGTGGGGCAAAGTCCGGGGGGCCAGTGGGTCCAGTCTTAGTTCAGTGGGTGAAGGTGAGCCAGGTGGTCGTGACGCTGCCTGATCTGAGGATTACCTGAACCTCTCGGAGGTCTCGTTAAGCTCTCAGAGGTCGGAGAAACCAGAGTTTACTGCCACTGTAATCCACAACAAACAACAGGAACACAACAACAAGAGACAACAGGAAGTTACACCACAACAAACAACAGGAACACAACAACAAGAGACAACAGGAAGTTACACCACAACAAACAACAGGAACACAACAACAAGAGACAACAGGAAGTTACACCACAACAAACAACAGGAACACAACAACAAGAGACAACAGGAAGTTACACAACAACAAACAGGAACACAACAACAAGAGACAACAGGAAGTTACACAACAACAAACAACAGGAACACAACAACAAGAGACAACAGGAAGTTACACAACAACAAACAGGAACACAACAACAAGAGACAGCAGGAAGTTACACAACAACAAACAGGAACACAACAACAAGAGACAACAGGAAGTTACACAACAACAAACAACAGGAACACGACAACAAGAGACAACAGGAAGTTACACAACAACAAACAACAGGAACACGACAACAAGAGACAACAGGAAGTTACACAACAACAAACAACAGGAACACAACAACAAGATACAACAGGAAGTTACACCACAACAAACAACAGGAACACAACAACAAGAGACAACAGGAAGTTACACAACAACAAACAACAGGAACACAACAACAAGATACAACAGGAAGTTACACAACAACAAACAACAGGAACACGACAACAAGATACAGCAGGAAGTTACACAACAACAAACAACAGGAACACAACAACAAGATACAACAGGAAGTTACACAACAACAAACAACAGGAGCACAACAACAAGAGACAACAGGAAGTTACACAACAACAAACAACAGGAACACAACAACAAGAGACAACAGGAAGTTACACAACAACAAACAACAGGAACACGACAACAAGAGACAACAGGAAGTTACACAACAACAAACAACAGGAACACAACAACAGGATACAACAGGAAGTTACACCACAACAAACAACAGGAACACAACAACAAGAGACAACAGGAAGTTACACAACAACAAACAGGAACACGACAACAAGATACAACAGGAAGTTACACAACAACAAACAACAGGAACACGACAACAAGATACAGCAGGAAGTTACACAACAACAAACAACAGGAACACAACAACAAGATACAACAGGAAGTTACACAACAACAAACAACAGGAGCACAACAACAAGAGACAACAGGAAGTTACACAACAACAAACAACAGGAACACGACAACAAGAGACAACAGGAAGTTACACAACAACAAACAACAGGAACACGACAACAAGAGACAACAGGAAGTTACACAACAAGAGACAACAGGAAGTTACACAACAACAAACAACAGGAACACGACAACAAGATACAACAGGAAGTTACACAACAACCAGGGGGGTATACTGCGAAGCAGGATTTTCGCTTAGCGGCTAAATTCAGGGAAAACTCCGGCTTTCCGGTCCTCCGAAGCTGGTTCTCTTTTTAGCGGCTAGATCTCCATGGTAACTGATGCTAAGCAGCTAACCTGGTCGGGACCAGGTTAGGTTGCAGGCTAAGAGCTCAACTCAGTGAAAGCACCGCCTGCTGACCAATCAGAGCTCAGTGTGTGGAGTTTAAAGCGATCAAGTCATATTACAGGAGAAAGGAAATACAGAAAAACTGCCGTTGCAGGAAAGACGGCCGGCAAAAATCACCGACTGTGTGAACGTGAACATGAACAGAATATCACCTCCATCTTCAGAGCAATCTGACTGTTATAACATTAGCGTTAAGAAAGCTCTTAAATATCGGCCTCAGCATAAGTAACCGGATCAGAGTACATTAAGTACAGTCCGCGGCATATCACTTCATAATGTATCACATATCTCCTGATCTGAGTCACTGAGCCGTGTCTGGCCGTGCAGCACTCACAGCGTCACAGACTGGATGCAGAAGGATTATTTTAAGCAACACATTAAGTTGACGAAACACTCGAGACAAATGTAATGAAAGTCAGATGGTGTGTTAGACGGGCAGTGATATCATAAACCTGTTAATGTACGCATTCAAACACGTGTTCTGCTCCAGCTGTGTTCACCTTGCAGCTGCAGCTCTGAGGCTTTGATCCTGATCAAGTGTTTAAGTCATGGATGTTTAAAGTTTAACTTCTTCATTTTTGACTAGTATTAAAGTTCACTTTTCATTCAGGAAGTATGACGCTGCGCTGTCAGTGGCTTCTCCATGTTTGTGATTGGTCGAATGCTCCAGATCCCACCCCTCTCATGTGAACGCCTAGCTAGAGAGGACACGGCTGGCTGAGCGATCCACTTGATGACCAGCGTCGTAGGACCGTTTAGCGAGAGCGCGTGTGTTCTGGATTAGGCCAACCGGCTAACTCCAACATATCAGGTTAGGTTGAACCAGGTTCGCAGCATAGGCCCCAGATACAACAGGAAGTTACACAACAACAAACAACAGGAACACAACAACAAGAGACAACAGGACCCAACAACAGGGACTCAGACCATGTTCTCACACTTGGGGGTTCTTTAAGGTACCCGACAGATACTGATCCCTTCTTAAAGAGACAGTACCCTAATAACCTCCTCACTCTGTTGACTCTGTTTTCCTGGAGAGTCGGGGTTTGATTGTAACTCCACTGTAATGAAGCGTCTGGACCGTGACCCCCCGCCGCATCAGCAGACATCTTTTATTGGATCAAGGGATTACAGGTGGAGGCGAGGAGACGTGGGGGGGGCTCCAAGGACCTAATCTGCCGCCGTCTCAGAGCCTTGTGGTCTACTGTAATTTAATATAATGTCATAACTTAAATTCTTCCAAACAGACTGTATTTATTTTACATTTTATTGTATTCTTTTACATTTATCTTCATGTCTTCCCCTCTGAAGCAGATCAGGATCAGTTTCCATCAGACGGGGTTAGTGCAGGGAGTCAGGATGGAGGCTTTAAACTGGTCTAATCTGGACCTCCCGTCGCTGGGATTAGTACGACGGCTGAGGGGAGCCTGAACGCATCGGGGGGGGGGGGTTTAGATAAACAAGAGTAAATAAAAACAACTTGAGGTTACTACGACGAGAAAAAGCCCAAATATCCAGAATCATTTACTCTTATTTTGAAATTCACCACTTTGTTTTTGAAT
>NW_027263433.1:22500-34912 GCF_902827115.2 Pseudochaenichthys georgianus
CTACAGCGGGACTAAGTTAGGGTCTAGAGTGGGACTAAGTTAGGGTCTACAGCGGGACTAAGTCAGGGTCTACAGCGGGACTAAGTTAGGGTCTAGAGTGGGACTAAGTCAGGGTCTACAGCGGGACTAAGTTAGGGTCTACAGCGGGACTAAGTTAGGGTCTAGAGCGGGACTAAGTTAGGGTCTACAGCGGGACTAAGTTAGGGTCTACAGCAGGACTAAGTTAGGGTCTACAGCGGGACTAAGTTAGGGTCTACAGCGGGACTAAGTTAGGGTCTACGATGGGACTAAGTCAGGGTCTACAGCGGGACTAAGTTAGGGTCTAGAGTGGGACTAAGTTAGGGTCTACAGCGGGACTAAGTTAGGGTCTACAGCGGGACTAAGTTAGGGTCTACAGCGGGACTAAGTTAGGGTCTACAGCGGGACTAAGTTAGGGTCTACGATGGGACTAAGTCAGGGTCTACAGCGGGACTAAGTTAGGGTCTAGAGTGGGACTAAGTTAGGGTCTACAGCGGGACTAAGTCAGGGTCTACAGCGGGACTAAGTTAGGGTCTAGAGTGGGACTAAGTCAGGGTCTACAGCGGGACTAAGTTAGGGTCTACAGCGGGACTAAGTTAGGGTCTACAGCGGGACTAAGTTAGGGTCTACAATGGGACTAAGTCAGGGTCTACAGCGGGACTAAGTTAGGGTCTAGAGTGGGACTAAGTCAGGGTCTACAGCGGGACTAAGTTAGGGTCTAGAGCGGGACTAAGTTAGGGTCTACAGCGGGACTAAGTTAGGGTCTAGAGTGGGACTAAGTTAGGGTCTACAGCGGGACTAAGTTAGGGTCTACAATGGGACTAAGTCAGGGTCTACAGCGGGACTAAGTTAGGGTCTAGAGTGGGACTAAGTCAGGGTCTACAGCGGGACTAAGTTAGGGTCTAGAGTGGGACTAAGTCAGGGTCTACAGCGGGACTAAGTTAGGGTCTAGAGTGGGACTAAGTCAGGGTCTACAGCGGGACTAAGTCAGGGTCTAGAGCGGGACTAAGTTAGGGTCTACAGCGGGACTAAGTTAGGGGCTACAGCGGGACTAAGTTAGGGGCTACAGCGGGACTAAGTTAGGGGCTACAGCGGGACTAAGTTAGGGGCTACAGCGGGACTAAGTTAGGGGCTACAGCGGGGCTAAGTTAGGGTCTACAGCGGGACTAAGTTAGGGGCTACAGCGGGACTAAGTTAGGGGCTACAGCGGGACTAAGTTAGGGGCTACAGCGGGACTAAGTTAGGGGCTACAGCGGGGCTAAGTTAGGGGCTACAGCGGGACTAAGTTAGGGGCTACAGCGGGACTAAGTTAGGGTCTACAGCGGGACTAAGTTAGGGGCTACAGCGGGACTAAGTTAGGGGCTACAGCGGGACTAAGTTAGGGTCTACAGCGGGACTAAGTTAGGGGCTACAGCGGGACTAAGTTAGGGTCTACAGCGGGGCTAAGTTAGGGTCTACAGCGGGACTAAGTTAGGGGCTACAGTGGGACTAAGTTAGGGTCTACAGCGGGACTAAGTTAGGGGCTACAGTGGGACTAAGTTAGGGGCTACAGCGGGGCTAAGTTAGGGTCTACAGCGGGACTAAGTTAGGGGCTACAGCGGGACTAAGTTAGGGTCTACAGCGGGGCTAAGTTAGGGTCTACAGCGGGACTAAGTTAGGGGCTACAGTGGGACTAAGTTAGGGTCTACAGCGGGACTAAGTTAGGGGCTACAGTGGGACTAAGTTAGGGGCTACAGCGGGGCTAAGTTAGGGTCTACAGCGGGACTAAGTTAGGGGCTACAGTGGGACTAAGTTAGGGTCTACAGCGGGACTAAGTTAGGGGCTACAGTGGGACTAAGTTAGGGGCTACAGTGGGACTAAGTTAGGGTCTACAGTGGGACTAAGTTAGGGTCTACAGTGGGACTAAGTTAGGGTCTACAGCGGGACTAAGTTAGGGGCTACAGCGGGACTAAGTTAGGGGCTACAGCGGGACTAAGTTAGGGTCTACAGCGGGACTAAGTTAGGGTCTACAGTGGGACTAAGTTAGGGGCTACAGCGGGACTAAGTTAGGGTCTACAGTGGGACTAAGTTAGGGTCTACAGTGGGACTAAGTTTGGGTTAGGGGGTTACCTGGTGGGGAGCAGCAGGCCTCGGGGGGTCGGGTTGGACTTCCTCAGATGGTTTTTCCCCTGAAAGAGAGAAAGGAGATTTAAACTTCTGCAGAGAGAGGAGGAGGTTCTGTTCTAGATAAAGTAAAGGGGGTTCTGGTCTAGATAAAGTAAAGGGGGTTCTGGTCTAGATAAAGTAAAGGGGGTTCTGGTCTAGATAAAGTGAAGGGGGTTCTGGTCTAGATAAAGTAAAGGGGGTTCTGGTCTAGATAAAGTAAAGGGGGTTCTGGTCTAGATAAAGTAAAGGGGGTTCTGGTCTAGATAAAGTAAAGGGGGTTCTGGTCTAGATAAAGTGAAGGGGGTTCTGGTCTAGATAAAGTAAAGGGGG
The DNA here is from genome assembly GCF_902827115.2 of Pseudochaenichthys georgianus. NCBI lineage: Eukaryota > Metazoa > Chordata > Actinopteri > Perciformes > Channichthyidae > Pseudochaenichthys > Pseudochaenichthys georgianus. The sequence continues at coordinate 24,994 of NW_027263433.1, forward strand.
TTCTGGTCTAGATAAAGTAAAGGGGGTTCTGGTCTAGATAAAGTAAAGGGGGTTCTGGTCTAGATAAAGTGAAGGGGGTTCTGGTCTAGATAAAGTGAAGGGGGTTCTGGTCTAGATAAAGTAAAGGGGGTTCTGGTCTAGATAAAGTAAAGGGGGTTCTGGTCTAGATAAAGTAAAGGGGGTTCTGGTCTAGATAAAGTAAAGGGGGTTCTGGTCTAGATAAAGTAAAGGGGGTTCTGGTCTAGATAAAGTAAAGGGGGTTCTGGTCTAGATAAAGTGAAGGGGGTTCTGGTCTAGATAAAGTAAAGGGGGTTCTGGTCTAGATAAAGTAAAGGGGGTTCTGGTCTAGATAAAGTAAAGGGGGTTCTGGTCTAGATAAAGTAAAGGGGGTTCTGGTCTAGATAAAGTAAAGGGGGTTCTGGTCTAGATAAAGTGAAGGGGGTTCTGGTCTAGATAAAGTAAAGGGGGTTCTGGTCTAGATAAAGTAAAGGGGGTTCTGGTCTAGATAAAGTAAAGGGGGTTCTAGTCTAGATAAAGTAAAGGAAGTTCTGGTCTAGATAAAGTAAAGGGGGTTCTGGTCTACATAAAGTAAAGGGGGTTCTAGTCTAGATAAAGTAAAGGAAGTTCTGGTCTAGATAAAGTAAAGGGGGTTCTGGTCTAGATAAAGTAAAGGGGGTTCTAGTCTAGATAAAGTAAAGGAAGTTCTGGTCTAGATAAAGTAAAGGGGGTTCTAGTCTAGATAAAGTAAAGGGGGTTCTGGTCTAGATGAAGGAGGTTCTCGTCCTGTATGGGGGTTCAGAACGTACTGAGTGTCCCATCAGCCCGAGGAGGTGCTGATCCAGAGGGGGTGGGGCACTGTGTAGGAGCAGCAGCCCATTGGTCCACTCCAGCGGGGGGGAGGAGCAGTTTCTCTGGTACTCCGTCATGTCCAGGATGGAGGCCAGCAGGGCGGCTTGGAGCTCCTGCAGCTGATCCTCCAGGACCAGAATCAGGAAGCAGCAAACTGGGCCTGGGGGGGGCAGAACCTTTAGTCGACTTTCCCAGTGGTTGCTCAGCGTGTTCCTATCAGGGTTCCTACCTGAGGAGGTGGTGATGAGTGACAGCTCCCTCGCCAATACGCTGGCCTGAGCATCAGTCACCCAGAGGAACAGCAGCGAGGGGGCGGGGCCTATCCTCTCAGCCAATAGGGAGCCTCCCTGAGCCACGCCCCCGTCCCACAGGCCGTACCCCCGCAGCTGCGAGGCGACCACCGACACCTCCACCTGCTCAGAAGCCCCCTCGGACTCACCTGAGGAACACACACCTGGTTACCTGCTGGCTCCTGGAGCACCAGAACACACACCTGGTTACTCCTGGAGCACCAGGACACACACCTGGTTACCTGCTGGCTCCTGGAGCACCGGAACACACACCTGGTTACCTGCTGGCTCCTGGAGCACCAGAACACACACCTGGTTACTCCTGGAGCACCAGGACACACACCTGGTTACCTGCTGGCTCCTGGAGCACCGGAACACACACCTGGTTACCTGCTTGCTCCTGGAGCACCAGAACACACACCTGCTGGCTCCTGGAGCACCAGAACACACACCTGGTTACCTGGTTACTCCTGGAGCACCAGAACTAGTGCTGCGTACCTGGACTCACATTCAGGTTCAGGTCCGGACTCAAGTCCAGAGGTTCAGGTTCAGGTCCGGACTTATAAGTCCGGACCTGAACCCATGGCTTGTTTCAAGTTGTGTGACTAAAGTGAACTTATTGTGAGCTAATTATCAATTGAAAATTAACTCATAATCAACTCAAATTCAAACTTGTCAGGTTTATTTTGCTCCCTTCCAACTTGTGTCTACATTTCTCTACAAAGTACAAATGTAAAAAAAACACTTTTTGCCACTTTTCTACAACTCTACATGTTTACATTATACAGTACATACTACATACATAGTGATGTACATACATACTGTTAGAAATTAAAATCAATGTTGATATGGCGTAATTTTGAATTAAATACACTATTTAATTTAAATCAGTTTTATTCCGAAAAAACCGGAAGTTCACAATATTAACTTAATGCTTTTATTCTGAAAATTCTTCACTTCCGGTTAGCATTAGCATGTGGCGAAATGCTACGTTTTCAAACCGTGAATCGAAGGTGAAATGACATGTGATGTTGTACACTGAGCACACTGGGATTAGCACTCATTTATTGACGCTGAATAACGTTTATCAGGGAATGTTTAAATAACCACAGACACCAGAATATACGTAAGTGCTAGTTTTTTTGCGAGTCCAAGTACCGGTTCCCGACTTTCCGGTTTTAACCGGACTTGAACCGAAACGTTTTACAAGTCCAGTACCGGTTCGGCGTACCGGTACGCAGCACTAACCAGAACACACACCTGGTTGCTCCTGGAGCACCAGGACACACACCTGGTTGCTCCTGGAGCACCAGAACACACACCTGGTTGCTCCTGGAGCACCAGAACACACACCTGGTTGCTCCTGGAGTACCAGAACACACACCTGGTTGCTCCTGGAGCACCAGAACACACACCTGGTTACTCCTGGAGCACCAGAACACACACCTGGTTGCTCCTGGAGCACCAGGACACACACCTGGTTACCTGGTTACTCCTGGAGCACCAGAACACACACCTGGTTACTCCTGGAGCACCAGAACACACACCTGGTTACCTGGTTACTCCTGGAGCACCAGGACACACACCTGGTTGCTCCTGGAGCACCAGGACACACACCTGGTTACCTGGTTACTCCTGGAGCACCAGAACACACACCTGGTTACCTGGTTACTCCTGGAGCACCAGAACACACACCTGGTTACTCCTGGAGCACCAGAACACACACCTGGTTTCTCCTGGAGCACCAGGACACACACCTGGTTGCTCCTGGAGCACCAGGACACACACCTGGTTGCTCCTGGAGCACCAGGACACACACCTGGTTACTCCTGGAGCACCAGGACACACACCTGGTTACCTGGTTACTCCTGGAGCACCAGAACACACACCTGGTTGCTCCTGGAGCACCAGAACACACACCTGGTTGCTCCTGGAGCACCAGAACACACACCTGGTTGCTCCTGGAGCACCAGGACACACACCTGGTTGCTCCTGGAGCACCAGGACACACACCTGGTTACTCCTGGAGCACCAGAACACACACCTGGTTGCTCCTGGAGCACCAGGACACACACCTGGTTGCTCCTGGAGCACCAGGACACACACCTGGTTACTCCTGGAGCACCAGAACACACACCTGGTTTCTCCTGGAGCACCAGAACACACACCTGGTTGCTCCTGGAGCACCAGGACACACACCTGGTTGCTCCTGGAGCACCAGGACACACACCTGGTTACCTGGTTACTCCTGGAGCACCAGAACACACACCTGGTTGCTCCTGGAGCACCAGGACACACACCTGGTTGCTCCTGGAGCACCAGGACACACACCTGGTTGCCTGGTTACTCCTGGAGCACCAGAACACACACCTGGTTGCTCCTGGAGCACCAGGACACACACCTGGTTGCTCCTGGAGCACCAGGACACACACCTGGTTACCTGGTTACTCCTGGAGCACCAGAACACACACCTGGTTGCTCCTGGAGCACCAGGACACACACCTGGTTGCTCCTGGAGCACCAGGACACACACCTGGTTACCTGGTTACTCCTGGAGCACCAGGACACACACCTGGTTGCTCCTGGAGCACCAGGACACACACCTGGTTGCTCCTGGAGCACCAGGTGTGTGTCCTGGTGCTCCAGGACACACACCTGGTTACTCCTGGAGCACCAGAACACACACCTGGTTGCTCCTGGAGCACCAGGACACACACCTGGTTGCTCCTGGAGCACCAGGACACATACCTGGTTACTCCTGGAGCACCAGAACACACACCTGGTTTCTCCTGGAGCACCAGAACACACACCTGGTTGCTCCTGGAGCACCAGGACACACACCTGGTTGCTCCTGGAGCACCAGGACACACACCTGGTTACCTGGTTACTCCTGGAGCACCAGAACACACACCTGGTTGCCCCTGGAGCACCAGGACACACACCTGGTTGCTCCTGGAGCACCAGGACACACACCTGGTTGCCTGGTTACTCCTGGAGCACCAGAACACACACCTGGTTGCTCCTGGAGCACCAGGACACACACCTGGTTGCTCCTGGAGCACCAGGACACACACCTGGTTACCTGGTTACTCCTGGAGCACCAGAACACACACCTGGTTGCTCCTGGAGCACCAGGACACACACCTGGTTGCTCCTGGAGCACCAGGACACACACCTGGTTACCTGGTTACTCCTGGAGCACCAGGACACACACCTGGTTGCTCCTGGAGCACCAGGACACACACCTGGTTGCTCCTGGAGCACCAGGACACACACCTGGTTACCTGCTGGCTCCTGGAGCACCAGGACACACACCTGGTTGCTCCTGGAGCACCAGGACACACACCTGGTTGCTCCTAGAGCACCAGGACACACACCTGGTTGCTCCTGGAGCACCAGAACACACACCTGGTTGCTCCTGGAGCACCAGAACACACACCTGGTTGCTCTGGAGCACCAGAACACACACCTGGTTTCTCCTGGAGCACCAGAACACACACCTGGTTACTCCTGGAGCACCAGAACACACACCTGGTTGCTCCTGGAGCACCAGAACACACACCTGGTTGCTCCTGGAGCACCAGGACACACACCTGGGAACACATCTAATAATGAAATGAAAGTGCTTACCTGCCAGGGGAATGCTGATCCCGTGCTCCGTGACCTGAAAGCAACAAGGTTCAAACGTCTGCATCAAGTCACCAGTATATGAAATGCTCCAGCTCACAGAGTAACGCCCACCATCAGCTGCCCGTTGGCGCCAGCCGTCATGAGGCCGGCGTGCAGCGAGGAGAAGCGCAGCTGCACGAAGGACGGAGGAGACGCTCCAAACTCCAGCGCTGCTCTGAGAGCCTGAACGCAGCACGAGGGAAATCAGGACCACAACAGTCATAATAACAACAACAAAAATAAATACAAATATTTAGAAGCAGTTCCTATCTACCTGTTTCTGTGACTGTTTCCTCCGAACGGCTTCCTCCTCTTCCTCCTCCTCTTCCTCACTGGACAGCACGACTGAAGAGGACCATAGACCATTTAGTTACCAACTAATATCTACGTTTATCGTAATTATTATATTTATTTATTATTATTATTATACAGACTTGGTTCTGGCTTCGGTCTCCTGTTGGGCGTCGGCCTCGATGACATCACAGTAGTTCTCGATGACATCAGAGTAGCTCTCGATGACATCAAAGGGGGCGTGGCTCTGGGCAGGGACAGGAAGTTGTCTCCTGAGGAGGGGGGGGAGCTCTTCTTCTTCTGTTGATTGGACGGTTCAGGGGAGCTTCCTGTGTCGCTCTGAAAGGCGTCCCCCTCCTCCTCTCTCAGCCTCACAGAACTCCAACTCCCAGCATACCCGTCACCTCTCAGCTCAGCCAGGGAGTCTGGAGCCTCCACGGAGATGCTCTCTGACGAGGAGCCTGGTTATTATGGGATGTCATTTCCACGCTTTAATTCAAGCATTTAAAGGATTTATTATTTATAAAGATAGATTACCTGTGAGGTGGCCGTTCTTCTTCTGTGGTGGAGACAGCAGGCGGTCTGACGCTCTCTTAGGGCGCCACCTGCTGGATGAACACAACATCTCACTATTTTAACATCAACTGTTATATTATTTTTAGCACATAAATGGATGGTTTTATATTTATTTAAAAGTCATTTAAATAAATATTAAAATAATATTAATTCATGACCCATTTAAGCGACGGTCTTTAATTCATTTTTAATATAATATTGTACGAGTCTGAAGGCGTGTGTGATTTATGAGCTAATATTTAAAGTGGACCTGTCATGCAACAATACATTGTAGGGCCATATCTATACAAGTATATACAAGTATATACAAGTATATAAATATAGAGTTTTTTTTCAAAATACCAAAAAGATCCTGCATTTTAGCCATGCCTCATTTCGCTCCATTTGTTCTTTCCAGCGCTGTTTTTGCAGGGGGCTGACCACGCCCCCTGCCGCTGACCACGCCCCTTGCAGCTGACCACGCCCCCTGCAACTGACCACGCCCCCTGCAGCTGACCAGGCCCCCTGCAGCTGACCACACCCCCTGTATCTGACCACGCCCCCTGCAGCTGACCACACCCCCTGTGGCTGACCACGCGCCCTGCGGCTGACCACGCGCCCTGCGGCTGACCACGCCCCCTGCGGCTGACCACGCCCCTGCAGCTGACCACGCCCCCTGCGGCTGACCACGCCCCTGCAGCTGACCACGCCCCCTGTAGCTGACCACGCCCCCTGCAGGAGAGGGGAGTTGAAATATAGGTGTTCCCATAGACCTAGTCTCTTTGCTTTGCCCTCAAAGTGCTCCAGATGCACTTCACTCCAACATAAAAATAAAATCTTACCGGGGGGCATGCCCCTGGACCCCCTAGAGGATTTGAGGTCGACCCCCACTAAAATCACATGGACAGGTTCCTAAATACAAATACATCGACCACCAGAAAGGTTCATGCTGTTGCACGTCACCTCAACTCTCGGGGAGGGAGACAAAGAGCCAGAGCGGAGAATAAACAGAAGGGCAACCATGGCAACCATGCAAGGGAAGTCTTCTTCGCTGCTTTTGTGGCAGACTACAGCGCCACCTACAGGCCTGGCATATGTACTACAGCGTCTCCAGCGCTTTCGAGCCGCAATGGCCGGCCGTGGCCCAACCTCTCGTTCCCCTGATAGGTGGAGAGCTGACCAATAGCCGTAGCGCCACTTTACTGACGTCAGAGAGCTTTCTAATCGGGATCAGTCTGCGTCAGATCCGCTGCAGCCCCTTCTTTTAGAGATTTGGGTACGGAGGAAAATAGAGAGGGTTGTGTTTCTGACACTCGGTGAGTTCCCTGGGACACCGGGGACACATGTCCACGAATACAAGACGTGCTAAAGTGCATGTTGCACGATAGGTCCCCTTTAACTGTTATACTAGCAGTGGATTATTGACTCGTTGTTCGTCAGCTCACCCATTGGGCCCGAATGCCGAGGAGGAATCTGATTGGCTGCTGATGCCTCCTCTGTGATTGGCTGCTGCTGCTCCTCTGTGATTGGCTGATGCTCCTCTGTGATTGGCTGCTGCTCCTCTGTGATTGGCTGATGCTCCTCTGTGATTGGCTGATGCTCCTCTGTGATTGGCTCCTGAGACCATGCTGTTGAGTCCCAGCAGAGTTTGCACCACGCTCCTGAACAGAGGCTCGCTGCACAGAAACACATTATTATTATTAATTTAAAGCGTTGTGTAGTTCCTTATTTAACCTGCAGGGGGCGCTCTCATAGATATAAAGAGTAGACGCCGCATTGGCTGCTGGGGCGCAAGAAATACGGCCGCCATCTTGGACCGGTCATCCTACAGACATCCTACCCGGAGACAGCAGAGGCTCCAAGAGGCCAGAGCGCTGTGCGCGGAGTGCCGTGCAGATCGGCGGACGATGCGAACAAGCAAGATTCAACATCATTAGAAGGAAGAAGGAAGAAGAAGAAGAAGAAGAAGAAGAAGTGTGTGTGTGTGTGTGTGTGTGTGTGTGTGTGTGTGTGTGTGTGTGTGTGTGTGTGTGTGTGTGTGTGTGTGTGTGTGTGTGTGTGGGTGTGTGTGGTGTGTGTGTGTGTGTGTGTGTGTGTGTGTGTGTGTGTGTGTGTGTGTGTATATTAGCCTACATTATATATCGTGTGTCTTTTGCAAAATACCTATCATACATAACATAAAGGCTATCAAATACCAGAATATTCTATAAGCCTACTATGAATATTCAAATACGCCGGATCGTGTGTCCGGTATGACGCCTACATACACGACGTCTGCAGCAAGAAAGAAAACGTGAAAGCGAGTTTTGTATTCAGCGAGTTCTGATTGAACGCGCCGACACGTCATTGCGCCCGCCGGACAGATCGCACCGAGTGGAGCGCGTGACCGGTCCAAGATGGCGGCCCCGCGGCTCGGCAGCGCCGATAGGCAGCAGCGGTCGATGCGGCGTCTACTCTTTGTATGTCTATCGGCGCTCTACTCACCTGTTGGCTGAGGAGCTCCCAGCATGCACTCTGTCTGCACTGCCTCTGGACGGACCCCCGTAGCCCTGTTCGCACAAGCAACAACAAATGTTATAAACACATTTTAAAGTATGAAGGTAAACGTGTGTTGAGTAATACCTTAAAGGGGGCGGGGCTTGGAGGCGGGACAGCGGTGACGCGAACAAAGGGGCGGAGTCAGAGCCCTGTTTCTTCTTCGGGATTTTATACAGAGACGCCATGCTGGAAAACAGAGAAACATCGGCTATTTCAACGAGAGGATCCAAATAAAAGCTTCTCAAATAAACTGATATTATTTCATTTGTTTATTTCTCTTAAAGGTAGGAACGGAGCCGGAGCCCCTCCCCCAACACACGGGCGGCACGTGACCAATGAGGGCAGAGATCAGTGTGTGCCCCGATGGAGGGCTGACAGGCAGGTCGGCCGTCCAGTCACTTTAGCCGGCTCAGCTGATTGGTCGAGCTCTTTACGGCGCCACGGCTTCAAAGCACTTCAGACACGTCTGAGACGCGCTGCGGCTCGCCTCCAAAGCACACGAGAATAGCCGAGCGCAGCGGGGAGGTCTCAGAAAGCTCGCCTGAAGTCGGACAGCTCGGAGTCGGCTTCTTCTTCTTCTTCTTCTTCTTCTTCTTCTTCTTCTTCTTCTTCTTCTTCTTCTTCTTCTTCTTCTTCTCTCAGTTTTTTGGCGGATTGCAAACAGCTTGAAGGTGCAGACCGCCACCTCCGGAGTCAGCTTGACTCGGTTTGCATTTATAAAGAATGCACACATGTGTTTAATCGTTAATGTCAGATATGTACGAAGTGAATACATTTGTTCCTGCTCAAGATTAGATTAAACTTTATTGATATTGCACAGATTAGCTTCTGAGCAGTATGAACAGTGTGTATTAATACACTAGATACACACAGCAGCCTGAGAGCAGTATGAACAGTGTGTATTAATACACTAGATACACACTGCAGCCTGAGAGCAGTATGAACAGTGTGTATTAATACACTAGATACACACAGCAGCCTGAGAGCAGTATGAACAGTGTGTATTAATACACTAGATACACACAGCAGCCTGAGAGCAGTATGAACAGTGTGTATTAATACACTAGATACACACTGCAGCCTGAGAGCAGTATGAACAGTGTGTATTAATACACTAGATACACACAGCAGCCTGTGAGCAGTATGAACAGTGTGTATTAATACACTAGATACACACTGCAGCCTGTGAGCAGTATGTACAGTGTGTATTAATACACTAGATACACACAGCAGCCTGTGAGCAGTATGAACAGTGTGTATTAATACACTAGATACACACAGCAGCCCGAGAGCAGTAGGTACAGTGTGTATTAATACGCTAGATACACACAGCAGCCTGTGAGCAGTAAGAACAGTGTGTATTAATACACTAGATACACACAGCAGCCTGAGAGCAGTATGAACAGTGTGTATTAATACACTAGATACACACAGCAGCCTGAGAGCAGTATGAACAGGTGTGTATTAATACACTAGATACACACAGCAGCCTGAGAGCAGTATGAACAGTGTGTATTAATACACTAGATACACACAGCAGCCTGTGAGCAGTATGAACAGTGTGTATTAATACACTAGATACACACAGCAGCCTGAGAGCAGTATGAACAGTGTGTATTAATACACTAGATACACACAGCAGCCTGAGAGCAGTATGAACAGTGTGTATTAATACACTAGATCACACAGCAGCATGTGAGCAGTATGCACAGTGTGTATTAATACAC
>NW_027263434.1:0-16924 GCF_902827115.2 Pseudochaenichthys georgianus
CTCAAATACAAGATCCTGAGTACTTCTCCTTTTACTCAAGTACAAGATCTGAGTACTTCTACTTTTACTCAAGTACAAGATCTGAGTACTTCTACTTTTACTCAAAGTACAAGATCTGAGTACTTCTACTTTTACTCAAGTACAAGATCTGAGTAATTCTACTTTTACTCAAGTACAAGATCTGAGTACTTCTACTTTTACTCAAGTACAAGATCTGAGTACTTCTACTTTTACTCAAGTACAAGATCTGAGTACTTCTCCTTTTACTCAAGTACACGATCTGAGTACTTCTCCTTTTACTCAAATACAAGATCTGAGTACTTCTACTTTTACTCAAGTACAAGATCTGAGTACTTCTACTTTTACTCAAGTACAAGATCTGAGTACTTCTGCTTTTACTCAAGTACTAGATCTGAGTACTTCTCCTTTTACTCAAGTACTAGATCTGAGTACTTCTCCTTTTACTCAAGTACAAGATCTGAGTACTTCCACTTTTACTCAAGTACAAGATCTGAGTACTTCTACTTTTACTCAAGTACAAGATCTGAGTACTTCTACTTTTACTCAAGTACAAGATCTGAGTACTTCTGCTTTTACTCAAGTACTAGATCTTAGTACTTCTCCTTTTACTCAAGTACTAGATCTGAGTACTTCTCCTTTTACTCAAGTACAAGATCTGAGTACTTCCACTTTTACTCAAGTACAAGATCTGAGTACTTCTACTTTTACTCAAGTACAAGATCTGAGTACTTCTCCTTTTACTCAAGTACACGATCTGAGTACTTCTCCTTTTACTCAAATACAAGATCTGAGTACTTCTACTTTTACTCAAGTACAAGATCTGAGTACTTCTACTTTTACTCAAGTACAAGATCTGAGTACTTCTGCTTTTACTCAAGTACAAGATCTGAGTACTTCTACTTTTACTCAAATACAAGACCTGAGTACTTCTCCTTTTACTCAAGTACAAGATCTGAGTACTTCTACTTTTACTCAAGTACAAGATCTGAGTACTTCTACTTTTACTCAAGTACAAGATCTGAGTAATTCTACTTTTACTCAAGTACAAGATCTGAGTACTTCTACTTTTACTCAAGTACAAGATCTGAGTACTTCTACTTTTACTAAGTACAAGATCTGAGTACTTCTACTTTTACTCAAGTACAAGATCTGAGTACTTCTACTTTTACTCAAGTACAAGATCTGAGTACTTCTACTTTTACTCAAATACAAGATCTGAGTACTTCTACTTTTACTCAAATACAAGATCTGAGTACTTCTCCTTTTACTCAAGTACAAGATCTGAGTACTTCTACTTTTACTCAAGTACAAGATCTGAGTACTTCTCCTTTTACTCAAGTACAAGATCTGAGTACTTCTACTTTTACTCAAGTACAATATCTGAGTACTTCTACTTTTACTCAAGTACAAGATCAGAGTACTTCTACTTTTACTCAAGTACAATATCTGAGTACTTCTACTTTTACTCAAGTACAAGATCAGAGTACTTCTACTTTTACTCAAGTACAATATCTGAGTACTTCTTCCACCTCCGTCAAAATCCACCGTAGACCTCGACAAATGATTCCGACTTATGGTCTACTTTTTCCTAAGCCCTCAACATCACAAAGTCTTCTTTAACTGAAGGGTGCCTATTCCGACCCTTAACTCACACTGTTAGCAAGAACAGGCGTGTGTGTGTGTGTGTGTGTGTGTGTGTGTGTGTGTGTGTGTGTGTGTGTGTGTGTGTGTGTGTGTGTGTGTGTGTGTGTGTGTGTGTGTGTGTGTGTGTGTGTGTGTGTGTGTGTGTGTGTGTGTGTGTGTGTGTGTGTGTGTGTGTGTGTGTGAACAGATGCACTGATTGTCAAATGTAACCAGGCAACGATTGTATAAACTGTCCCTTTTGAAATGTTTAATACATCAAAGTATTCACGAGCACAGAATACAAGTTTTCAAACTGTTCAGTGTAAAATTCAGGCAGCAAATTTATAAACATAATTTCATGGCGTTTTCAAATGCTCATCGGTACATCCAATGTTCTCTACTATCAGGACTCAAGCGTTTCTATAAAGCAAGTTTTCAGCTTCTTAAGTGTCGAATGCTAACGTTTCCTTGTTAGTGAGCGGGGGTATTTCAGCAGAAGAAGAAGGGCATGTAGAGGAAGGACCTCATGGCCGTCCCTGCTGCCATCCCAGCCAGTAAACTCAGAGCCATGCGCTCCATCGCCCCGTCGAACGGGTCCCTCTGAACCAGAACCTGGTGCGTCCCTGAAACACATTTAAAGGTCCCCGATCATACTGTTTCTCATCAATGTATCACAGGTCTCAGATATACACAGAGCCTGTCTCTGATTGGCTGAAACACCAAACAGATCATTGCAGCATTACCCATAATCCCCTCTGTTTCAGCCCTGCTTCCAAAGTGCTGATTCTCTGTCTGTTACTTTAGATGAAAACAAAGAGCCCCTCCCCACGCCCCTCTGAGAGACATCTGGTTACAAAGAACTCAATGGAGCTCTAGAGGAGATTCAGGTGATAAGGGGGGGGGGGGGGGGTTACCTTGTTGCTGATTGGCTAATGGGTACACAAGACAACACATCGTGATGACATCATCAAGTGGCCAAAATCTGATCAGCTCATTTTCAGACAGGTTTTTATAGAAATGGATCAAAAAGAGAGAAAATCTTTGTTCCTGAAACTTTGAGAGTCTCTTTCCGCAGAGGGGACACATGTTGAGAAGAGACATGGAGAAGAGGGGACACATGTTGAGAAGAGACATGAAGAAGAGGGGACACATGTTGAGAAGAGACATGAAGAAGAGGGGACACATGTTGAGAAGAGACATGAAGAAGAGGGGACACATGTTGATGTAGAAGAGGTGACACATGTTGATGTAGAAGAGACATGAGGAAGAGGGGACACATGTTGATGTAGAAGAGACACGGAGAAGAGGGGACACGTGTTGATGTAGAAGAGACATGAAGAAGAGGGGACACATGTTGATGTAGAAGAGACACGGAGAAGAGGGGACACGTGTTGATGTAGAAGAGACATGAAGAAGAGGGGACACATGTTTATGTAGAAGAGACATGAAGAAGAGGGGACACATGTTGATGTAGAAGAGACACGGAGAAGAGGGGACACGTGTTGATGTAGAAGAGACATGAAGAAGAGGGGACACATGTTGATGTAGAAGAGACATGAGGAAGAGGGGACACATGTTGATGTAGAAGAGACACGGAGAAGAGGGGACACGTGTTGATGTAGAAGAGACATGAAGAAGAGGGGACACATGTTGATGTAGAAGAGACATGAAGAAGAGGGGACACATGTTGATGTAGAAGAGACATGAAGAAGAGGGGACACATGTTGATGTAGAAGAGACATGAAGAAGAGGGGACACATGTTGATGTAGAAGAGACATGAAGAAGAGGGGACACATGTTGATGTAGAAGAGACATGAAGAAGAGGGGACACATGTTGATGTAGAAGAGACATGAAGAAGAGGGGACACATGTTGATGTAGAAGAGACATGAAGAAGAGGGGACACATGTTGATGTAGAAGAGACATGAAGAAGAGGGGACACATGTTGACGTAGAAGAGACATGGAGAAGAGGGGACACATGTTGATGTAGAAGAGACATGGAGAAGAGGGGACACATGTTGATGTAGAAGAGACATGAAGAAGAGGGGACACATGTTGATGTAGAAGAGGGGACACATGTTGATGTAGAAGAGACATGGAGAAGAGGGGACACATGTTGATGTAGAAGAGACATGGAGAAGAGGGGACACATGTTGATGTAGAAGAGACGTGAAGAAGAGGGGACACATGTTGATGTAGAAGAGACATGAAGAAGAGGGGACACATGTTGATGTAGAAGAGACGTGAAGAAGAGGGGACACATGTTGATGTAGAAGAGACATGAAGAAGAGGGGACACATGTTGATGTAGAAGAGACGTGAAGAAGAGGGGACACATGTTGATGTAGAAGAGACGTGAAGAAGAGGGGACACATGTTTATGTAGAAGAGACATGAAGAAGAGGGGACACATGTTGATGTAGAAGAGACATGAAGAAGAGGGGACACATGTTGATGTAGAAGAGACATGGAGAAGAGGGGACACATGTTGATGTAGAAGAGGGGACACATGTTGATGTAGAAGAGACATGAAGAAGAGGGGACACATGTTGATGTAGAAGAGACATGAAGAAGAGGGGACACATGTTGATGTAGAAGAGACATGAAGAAGAGGGGGACACATGTTGATGTAGAAGAGACATGAGGAAGAGGGGACACATGTTGATGTAGAAGAGACATGAAGAAGAGGGGACACATGTTGATGTAGAAGAGACGTGAAGAAGAGGGGACACATGTTGATGTAGAAGAGACATGAAGAAGAGGGGACACATGTTGATGTAGAAGAGACGTGAAGAAGAGGGGACACATGTTTATGTAGAAGAGACATGAAGAAGAGGGGACACATGTTGATGTAGAAGAGACATGAAGAAGAGGGGACAACATGTTGATGTAGAAGAGACGTGAAGAAGGGCGGGGGACACATGTTGATGTAGAAGAGACATGAAGAAGAGGGGGACACCTGTTGATGTAGAAGAGACATGAAGAAGAGGGGACACATGTGCTGTAGAAGAGACCTGAGAAGAGGGGACACATGTTGATGTAGAAGAGGGGGACACATGTTGATGTAGAAGAGACATGAGAAGAGGGGACACATGTTGATGTAAGAAGAGACATGAGAAGATGGGGACACATGTTGATGTAGAAAGAGACATGAGAGAAGAGGGGACACATGTTTATGTAGAAGAGACATGACGAAGAGGGGACACATGTTGATGTAGAAGAGACATGAAGGAAGAGGGGACACATGTTGATGTAGAAGAGCATGAAGAAGAGGGGACACATGTTGATGTAGAAGAGACATGAAAGAAGAGGGGACACATGTTGATGTAGAAGAGACATGAAGAAGAGGGGACACATGTTGATGTAGAAGAGACATGAAGAAGAGGGGACACATGTTGATGTAGAAGAGACCTGAAGAAGAGGGGACACATGTTGATGTAGAAGAGACATGAAGAAGAGGGGACACATGTTGATGTAGAAGAGACATGAAGAAGAGGGGACACATGTTGATGTAGAAGAGACATGAAGAAGAGGGGACACATGTTGATGTAGAAGAGACATGAAGAAGAGGGGACACATGTTGATGAAGAAGAGACATGGAAGAAGAGGGGACACATGTTGATTAGAAGAGACATGAAGAAGAGGGGACACATGTTGATGTAGAAGAGACATGGAGAAGAGGGGACACATGTTGATGTAGAAGAGACATGGAGAAGAGGGGACACATGTTGATGTAGAAGAGACAGTGGAAGAAGAGGGGACACATGTTGATGTAGAAGAGACATGAAGAAGAGGGGACACATGTTGATGTAGAAGAGACATGAGAAGAGGGGACACATGTTGATGTAGAAGAGACATGAAGGAAGAGGGGACACATGTTGATGTAGAAGAGACATGAGGAAGAGGGGACACATGTTGATGTAGAAGAGACACGAAGAAGAGGGGACACATGTTGATGTAGAAGAGACATGAATAAGAGGGGACACATGTTGATGTAGAAGAGACATGAAGAAGAGGGGACACATGTTGATGTAGAAGAGACATGAAGAAGAGGGGATACATGTTGATGTAGAAGAGACATGAAGAAGAGGGGACACATGTTGATGTGGAAGACATGAAGAAGAGGGGACACATGTTGATGTAGAAGAGACGTGAAGAAGAGGGGACACATGTTGATGTAGAAGAGACATGGAGAAGAGGGGACACATGTTGATGTAGAAGAGACATGAAGAAGAGGGGACACATGTTGATGTAGAAGAGGGGACACATGTTGATGTAGAAGAGACATGGAGAAGAGGGGACACATGTTGATGTAGAAGAGACATGAAGAAGAGGGGACACATGTTGATGTAGAAGAGACGTGAAGAAGAGGGGACACATGTTGATGTAGAAGAGGGGACACATGTTGATGTAGAAGAGACATGAAGAAGAGGGGACACATGTTGATGTAGAAGAGACATGAAGAAGAGGGGACACATGTTGATGTAGAAGAGACGTGAAGAAGAGGATTTTTGCATAATAGGTCCCCTTTAATGTTTATGTGTTGCCTGAAATCAACTCTGACGATAAAAAAAAATACTTTTTCCAATTCTGATTTCGTATGACTTCATCTCGTCTTACACCATGCACTCTTACTATTTCAGGTGATATAACCTTTACCTGAAAAAAACAAGTAAAGCGTTGTTGGACATTATGACCCACAACTTAAAGACAGGCATGTATTGGACTAAACTGCTTTTGGGCAGTTTCATTGATCATGAATTGTTCCATGCATTGCTAATGTAACCAATAAATAATCACTATTTATTTTTTCTCTGAAATAATGTCCTGAAAGGCGTCTCTTCATTTATTTATTTCAACATACCTGGTCCTGCTCCAGGTGTGATGTAGACCGTGTGGTAGCTGTTGATGGGGATGGCTTCGTAGGAGTCTTCGTATGGGTCGTATTGGAACACCTGTAGAGAGAGAACGGGTTGAAATAACAGCTCTGACAGTACAAGCAGATCAAGACTCCGCTTTTTAAAATGTAAATAAAACTCACGGGGTTTCTCCTGGTGTCGAGCAGAGTCAGTTTCCACGCTCTGAAAGAAAGACAAGAACCTGTGAAGATGTAAAGTGAAGCAGAGCAGAAGACATAATAATAATAATAATAATAATAATAATAATAATAATAATAATAATACATGGGATTTCTATAGCGTGTTTCCTAATGCTCAAAGACGCTTTACGTCAAATCCAAACAGGAACAGAACAAAGAAAACCGAATACATAGGGTGTTTCTCAATGTCGAGTACGCTTGCTTGGTAGCACATGTCTTCCGAGTCACTTGCTTCAGAAGCGAGGCAAGAATCCTTCCTGGCATTCGGAAAACGAAGAGTGGAACAGGCGAGCAAGTGTCATATGAGAGGCCCCGCCTTACATTTTCCACCACAGATTTGGGGAAATTGGTCCGTGGGCGCAAAGCATTGTGGAGATTTTAAGACCGCGGAGTCTACACATGTGCAGCCTCGAAATGTCTCCAAACAAAGTACGCCGGGCTCGGTAGATTTCCAAGTATGCTGGACATTGGAACAGTCCTTCGGCGGCACTCGATGACGTAGTATGCTTGAAATAGTGGCTCTGGAGCAGCTTTGCTCGACATTGAGAAACACCCATAGACTGTTGTCCTAATTGTTGATCAGAGTTTGAAAGCTAGTTTGAATAAAGACATGAGAGAAGTGAAGAAACCTACATGGACTCATCCTCACTGTTAGCACACAGGTTGACTGTGGAGCCGTTAGAGAGCTGAACCACGATCAGGTTCTCCCTGGGATTACTCTCTGGAGGAGACACTCCTGCAGAGAGAACACACATTGTAAAAAGGAGCAGTTCACTATAAAATATGCAAGTTGTCATCTGTGTTAAATCACTCCAAACATCAGAGAAAGAGCGAGGTCTCTTTATACTTAAAGTGGACCTATCATGCTATATTTTAATAATATACTGTAGGACCTTACCTATATAAAGGCATATTTATACTTTTTATTTTCCAAAATACCAAACAGATCATGCATTTTAGCCATTCCTCATTTCGCTCAATTTAACACAGTCTTTGCACGATGGGCTGATTCTGTGAGAACAGCACCACCTACAGGCCTGGCATATGTACTACAGCGTCTCCAGCGCGTTCGAACGGCAATGTCCGGGGCTGTCTCCTCCTGATTGGTGGAGTTGGCCCAATAGCCGTAGCGCCACTTCTGTGACGTCATAGAAGTGTTCAAATCTGGATCAGTCTGTATCAGATCCGTTGCAGCCCTTTTTAAGAGATTTGGGTACGGAGGAAAATAGAGAGGGTTGTGTTTTCTGACACACCGGGGACACACATTCATGTATAAAAGACGTACACAAGTGCATTTTGCATGATGGCTTTAAGTGTAGGTCATTTTGAAAGTTGCTTAATAAAAAGTGAAAGGACCTTTTCATACATATATAGTTCTGTCTCAATGACTAAAGGGTTAGAGTAAACCTTTATATCTGTACCTGGAATGATAACGAAGGACTGGACTGACTCAATTGAGTGAATACTAATAGTACGGTTTAAGAATGAACACCCTCTGTCTTGGTTAGCTGGCCGGCTCTGTTGTGATTGGATAACCGCCTAGAGATGTCCCGCCCCTTAGTTCTAATAAAGAATTTCCCAAATTGGGATCAATAAAGTACCTGTCTCTCTCTCTATCTACCCATCCATCTATCTATCTCTCCATCTATCTATCTCTCTATCTATCTATCCATCCATCTATCTCTCTATCCATCCATCTATCTATCTGTCTATCCATCCATCCATCCATCCATCCATCTATCTCTCTATCTATCTATCCATCCATCTATCTATTTCTCTATCTATCCATCTATCCATCTATCTATCCATCCATCCATCTATCTATCTATCCATCCATCCATCTATCTATCCATCCATCTATCTATCCATCCATCTCTCTATCCATCTATCTATCTATCTATCCATCTATCCATCTATCTATCTATCTATCCATCCATCTATCCATCCATCTATCTATCCATCCATCTATCTATCCATCTATCTATCTATCTATCTATCTATCCATCTATCCATCTATCTATCCATCTATCCATCCATCCATCTATCTATCTATCTATCTCTCTATCTATCAATCCATCTATCCATCTCTCCATCTATCGATCTATCTATCTATCTATCTATCTATCTATCTATCTATCTGAACAAGGTGTTGAAGCCCTAGCCAATAGGAGAGCGAGTGTTCCATAGTGATGTCATTATGTTAAGGAAGTAAACAAAGGTTAGTGTTGGAGAGAAACTCCCCCTGGAGGGAACACAGGGACTTTATCCTTTGCAGACCATGTACATGCACTAAAACCTATACAACACACGACAGGAGAAGGAAGACACCATAAAGCAAAATAGGGCCCCTTTAAGTTTTTCGTTGTTATTCTTGCTTGAAGACGGATAGTGACGTTCTGTCTTGTTCTGAAGAATCTGTTCCTATAAATGAATCTCAGACTGCTTCGCTGCTGAGCGCTCCTGCAGAGCGCTCCTGCAGAGCAATCATCAAACAAAAGCTGTGTCCCAGTTCCATAGTAAATACTAATTGTATGCATTATATACATGACATACTTATCTTTTAGTAAACACTGTTTGTGCAATTATTATGAGAACCTTTGTATACTTGCAGAAAATGGGATGTCAATCAAACTGTGGTTTCAGAATTAAGATAAGTCCCAGATGTTTTTCAATAGTTTCTCTTGTTTGTTTGGAAAGGTTTTCTAGAGCTCCATTTTCTGTGTTGGGCTATAAAGGAACTACAGTTCCTTTATAGTTCCTTTATAGCCCAACATTATCCACCTTTAGCTTAGCGGTGGTGACGTGAAGTCATGTGGCCTTGCTGTAGTTCCAGAAAATATACATTTAAAAAAATAATATATATAAATTCATTGTTAGGGGGGCCACAGGGGGGTCAGAGGTCAGTGTTAGGGGGCACTGGCCACCCCTGCCCCCCCTAGAACCACCCCTGCTTAGCGGTGGTGACGTGAAGTCATGTGACCGTGCTGTCGTTCCTTTATAGCCCAACATTAGCCTCCTTTAGCTTAGCGATGGTGACGTGAAGTCATGCGACCGTGCTGTCGTTCCTTTATAGCCCAACATTAGCCACCTTTAGCTTAGCGATGGTGATGTGAAGTCATGTGACCGTGCTAGTTCCTTTATAGCCTAACATTAGCCACCTTTAGCTTAGCGGTGGTGACGTGAAGTCATGTGGCCGTGCTGTAGTTCCTTTATAGCCCAACATTAGCCACCTTTGGCTTAGCGGCAGTGGCGGTTCTAGACCAATTTGACTGGGGGGGCCACTGGGGGGCCAGTTATTTTCTGAGGGGGGCACAATAAATGCAGGACGAAAAAGAGAACTAGACAGTATGAAGTAATTGCGCATAAGAAAACAATGCAATACAGTTATTGGTATTTGTTTCAGTACACTTATTTATTTCAGATAGATTTTATAGTTATTACTGTTAGCTTCAGCTTAAGTTATAGTGCAATGTTTGCACTAACACCATATTTATAGAAAAATAAAGGCAATGAACAGTTACATCTCTACTTTACATAAGGGTGTCTGCACAATCTCACATTACAGCAACTAAATCCTGCGGTTTTTGGCAAACCGAGTACCAGAAAATATTAGGGGTGTTGAAAATAATCGTTTCTACGATGCATTGCGATGCGGACGTGGACGATTCGGTCTCGATGCAGTGACGGAAGATAATCGGTTATAGAGTAGTTACGTTGCTTCCTGATTTTCCGGCCGCGGCTTTACTATAACGTTTTTTCTGTCACTTTAATATCAAATCGGTCGGTGACGCAGAGATCAGGGAACAGACGTGACAGCGGCACAGCAACACCGAACACGGAGCAGTCTGCTTTATCCACCAACACAAGAACACCAGTCCAGAACCAACAGCAGAAAGACCCGCTCTGAATCACTCCGTGTCGCTGCGGCTCAGAGACACAGGGATTTATGTTTTTCAAAAATAATTACGTTACAATCATGTCAGGTTTTTGGTGGATTTAATTAAGTCTTGGATTGCAAAGTATGAATGCCCTCTAGCAATTTTCAGACGATATATACGTGTGTAAAGTTTGTGAAGGCAGGAGGAAAAAAGCTTCCGCGATCACCGTCTCCTACGTTCCTCCAAGCCCCGCCCCCTCCCTGAGTGACATGCTGATAGTGACCCGATAGAAACTTTATTATTCACTTAATCACTGAGATATAATGAAGCTAATTTAATCTCATACATTCATGGGATTTATGTAACAGTAAGACAGAGAATGTAAGTGAGCACCCACATGCAGTATTTTAGTTTGTATGCTGTTGTAAATACTCCTGTTGTCTGCTGTGTTCAGACTCAGACTGTGTGTGATGCCACATTCAGGACCTTCAGTGTCCTTTCTTAACAGAAGACCGTGGCTAGAAGCTGCAGCTCGACTGCAGAAGCATTAGCTTTTTGTTTTTGAGAATGGAACAACTTCACACACGGAGGCTAGACCTATACAATTCATTTATTTTGGTTTATAAATTAATGTGAAGACATTTATGTTATTGATTTCTGAAGCACTTTCTAAATAATAAAAAGAGAGTTCATATGTATTTACTGCATGTATGCGTTAATGAAAAATAAGCCATGTGCAGTAATATAGAAAATTGAGGATGCAACGCATTGGTATGAATCGTGATGCACCGTGATGCACCGGGATATCGAACCGAATCGAAGACAAGATAATCGTAATCAAATCGTGAGACCAGTGAAGATGCACAGCCCTAGAAAATATACATTTAAAAAATAAAAAAAAAACTTTTCATTGTTAGGGGGGCCACAGGGGGGTCAGAGGTCAGTGTTAGGGGGCACTGGCCCCCCCTGACCCCCCTAGAACCACCCCTGCTTAGCGGTGATGATGTGAATTCATGTGACCGTGCTGTCGTTCCTTTATTGCCCAACATTAGCCTGCTTTAGCTTAGCGGTGGTGACGTGAAGTCATGCGACCGTGCTGTAGTTCCTTTATAGCCCAACATTAGCCACCTTTAGCTTAGCGGTGGTGACGTGAAGTCATGTGACCGTGCTAGTTCCTTTATAGCCCAACGTTAGCTTTTTACTTAAGAAATCATAACATGTTGTTAATATGTGGAGATAATCCTGCTGAACAAAATGTCTAAGTATCATAAACGTTGATTATTTTTCTGCAATAGGCCTAATCCTAAATCCAAAGGAAATAAATATCCCATTTGCGTGTTGTGGAGGGAACCAGAAAGATACTATCTGTCTACTACAGTCTACAAAAAGACCATCACTGCACCACTGTGTATGGGTTAGCATGTCTTACCTCCACACTCCAGGCCTGACCTCACGTCCACACACCTTGTCTTGAGGCTGACTCGGTGCTCCAGGTCTCTCCTGCTCTCGTTCTTATAGAAGCAAAGATTCCCATCGATCCAAAGGTCGCACCAGTTCAACTTCCAGCGTTTCAGGACAGAAGCTGGAGGAGAGACACAGTGGAGCATCAGTAGGGGAGCATGATTTACAAAAAAAATAGCAATATGATTCACGATATCCGAGGGAAAGAAAAAGAGGGGGAGCTGGGGTCAGATATTTGTTATTGTTTCCTTCTTCTTAAACAGCGTTAAACCTTAACTTCAGTACAGGTTTCATTGGGAACGAGTCAAAGAGAAGAGCCAAAAAAAGCATCTTGATTTATTGGGAATGTTGTTGTTACACCCAGGATGTTGTTGTCAACATAATGGACAAATGCTCTCATGTTCAGCTTCCTGAAGAACCATTTTCAACTATAAGCAAAAACTAATAATCCACACATTTGAGAAATTGGAATTGTGATTTTTATCATAACAATCAATTCTTACTTCCCCTTAATGACATATAACAAAACAAGCATCCTGGATGTATCATGTATTCCCCGGGCGCCACACCAGGGGCGGTTCTAGGGGGGGGGGGGGGGAACACTGACCTCTGACCCCCCTGTGGCCCCCCTGAAAATTAAAAGTGAAAAAAATTAAAAATGTATGATTTATTACACGATTTATTGAATGACGGAATAGACGGAACTAACGTTATTCGTCATTCTAGTCCGACCCATTAGAGCGGTGCACTCACTTTCACTGTCCGGCTGAAGCACGCGAAAAACAAACACTTTTCATCTCGGATCATCAGAGGCTGTTGCATCCAAGAAAGACTGATTGAAAGCTACGTTTCGAGAGACTACCACGATAATTGAAGGTGATTTAAACTATTGTATCCGTGTAAGTGTAGATGTAAAATAGAGATGTAACTGTTCATTGCCTTTATTTTTATATAAATATGATATGGTGTTAGTGCAAAAAATTGTACTATAACTTAAGCTAACAGTAATAACTATAAGATCTATCTGAAATAAACAAGTGTACTGAAATAAATACCAATAACTCTATTGCATTGTTTTCTTATGCGCAATTACTTCATACTGTCTAGTTCTCTTTTTCGTCCTGCATTTATTGTGCCCCCCTCAGAAAATAACTGGCCCCCCAGTGGCCCCCCAGTCACATTGGTCTAGAACCGCCACTGCGCCACACACAATAATAATTTATTGAGTGCTTTTCTTGAAACTCAAAGACACTTTACAGAGTAAAAATTCATAAAAACAACACACTTAAAATATATAAAACACAACATTAATTACAGATTCAAATGAATAACATAATGGCCGCCCACTGCTCCTAACACTAGGTCAAATGCAGAATTTAAATGTCCCCTCTGTCGGACTATTAAGGGTATACTGTATATTTACAACAACGACACAAATACTCACTCTGTCTCCAAAGCCAGCCTGACCTCAGCAGAGCCATGCGATGTCCCAGTTAAAAATAATAGTCCAGTTACAGAAACAAAGGAAAAATCTGAGTTGTACACGTTCAAATATGCAGCAGCTTGTTTTAAATGCATCTGTCTGTGTGTGTGTTCACTTTGCCTCTCAGACGGTGAGTCGCTGCGTTAATCTGGACTAAATCTGACTCACTGGATCATTCTGGATTAGGATTGTTCGTCCGCTCCTCCTGACTCTTTCTGGAATATCTTCTCCTGCCGATAGATACACTGTTTTTACGTCTTCTTTACTAAATGCTTGCTCTTAAACTGAACTCTTACAGGACTCGTCACATTAGTCGTTGTCCGCATACGAGTTTTTACAAATTAATCCCTGCAGGTAACAACATGAGGATTAACCTATTTGTGTGGTTATGTCAGCAGGCTGATTCACTGCTGGTGATGCTGCCGTTTCCTTTTACAGTTTAAGGCAGGGGTGTCAAACTCAAGGCCCGGGGGCCAAATCCGGCCCGCGGCTTCAATTTATGCGGCCCGCAAGAGCTTGCAAGGAATATAATATTCTTATAATATATATAATAATAATTATTATACGGTTACATGCCGTTTTACAGAAGCACATTGCCCACAATGCATCTCATTTTGTGACATGCGCACTGAAGAGACTTGCAATTATTTGCCCTAGACTTCTGCTTTCAGACGTAGTTAATTATGAAGTTATTACCCTATCTGATAATAATCCAATGCAGAGGCAATAATGTAAAATAATACATTATTTTATATATTTATATCGTCTTAAAGTTACAACCGGTCTTTGAGTGCAACCATAATGCTGATGTGGCCCGCGATGAAATTGAGTTTGACAGCCCTGGTTTAAAGGAAACACCGCTTTCCTATTCGTCACCTGATTATGAATTTATAGTATTTAATTATCTCAAAAGCAGTGTCACATTTTCCGCAGCGATGCCATTTTTTTCGCTTGAAGTAATCTATAGATTTTGTTTTTTCAAATGTCGCATTTTCTGTATGTTGAATGTACTTGACGGTAGACACACAATGTTTATCATAAAACGATCAAAGCAGGGTTTCGAGCATCAACTGAATTGATCTTTCTATTAAATACCCGGTTTATAATTTATAAATGTGGCATATCTGCACGAGATCCTCCAGAATAAAAAAAAGAGGAAAAATGTCAAATTGTTCGATGCAATTTTGTTATTCATAATAAACCATAAATAAACCTTTGATATCACTGTAACTCACCCATAGGCTATAGGTCTAACCCAGAGGCCTAAACATTGGTTGTAAATTCAGGGTTTGACACCGAAGAGAAACATCTTTTCTCTTTGCCTATAAGTCATATACTATTTACATTATGTCTTGGTCTAAATCACTTCTAAAATGCCTTATACTTGCTAGTTCACTAATGCGCCTGTGCTTACAGTTTCCCACGAGTGCCAATTTGGGGTTTTATTAAAGGTGGGGTAGGTACGTTTGAGAAACCGGCTCGAGATACACTTCCATGGAATGCTCTTAACATCCCGATAGCAATGAATATCTGAAGTGCTTTGACAAAAAAATCCATAAATAAATATCATCTGTAGAAGCCGTGGCGCTGTAGAAAGCACGACCAATCATCTAAAGTAACTGGATGGCCTACCTGCCTGTCAGCCTTCCATCGGGGCACACACTGCCCTCGTGCCCTCATTGGTCACGTGTGTGTTGGAGGAGGGGTATTTTCAAATTCTAGCTCACTCGAGCTGCTTTCTCCAAAATTACCTACCCCACCTTTAAGTGATGCCTTTAGTAAAACACTAACATTCTTACCTCCTGGCTATAGAGCCTTTTTGCCTACACCGATAACGAGATAACTTCAAATATCAAAGCCTTCACCAGTCCTGACAATCCTGCAAAATAAGGTCAACTTTGGCAGCAGGTTAAGGGCCTCAGAAATGTGATTCATTGCGCCAATAATAAGAAGAACTTTTTCTGATTTCAATAGATCTTATCTCTCACTCTGGGTTTCTGGGTAAAAGGTTGCATTGTTGAAGCCATGGCGCTGTAGGTGCTCCAGGGTGGGTCGCTGCTGTTGGACTTTGGACAGACAAATTAACTTGTGATACTAATACTTTAAGTTAACTTAGCTGATTGTACTCTTTATTACTTCACTAAAGTATTATTGCAAGGGCAGGACTTTTTATATTTGGCAAAGTATTTAAAAATGTTGCAATTTCCAAAACAATTGATGGTATTCCCGTACACAACAACACTGCCATCTGCTGGCAGCACATGCATAGTACTTATACTATACATTTCAGGTAGATATTGTACTGTGTTTCCTATAGTATTATGTCTTACAATTGCACTTACCTTCCTAATTGAGATCCTTTGACTTGTAGATAAAGATTTTGCATATTCTAAGAGCAGTTTTAACCAAATTCAGCAACAACATTTAAAAAAAAAAAAAACATTATAAAGTGAAAGCAAGCAAAAAAATTAGGGCTGTCAGTCGATTAAAATAGTTAATCGCGATTAATCGCAAACTAATCGCACATTTTTGATCTGTTCTAAATGTACCTTAGAGGAATATTTTTCAAGTTTTGAATACTCTTATCAACATATGAGTGGACAAATATGCTTTATGCTAATGTTTGTTATCATTTGAACAATGACAAATATTCTCATGAATATTAAACACAACAACCTCTGAACATTACAAATATTCGCCTCAATTCAACCTGGAACCTCTCATACAATAATACAATACAAATGGTGTGTGTGTGTGTGTGTGTGTGATCGTTGGAGCTATGTGCAACTCAAGGCATATTATGCTCGAACGGGAACTGCCTGGACGCTGCAATCATGTTGCACTATCCGAGCTGAGTGTGCTGAGTGTTCGTACCATGTCTCACTGTCTGGCTTCCTGCATCAAGTCAAGTGCTCGGCGCAGTTGTGGCGAAATGTCGCTCCTCTGTTTTCATTTAAACAGCTCCTTCTTGTCTACAGAAGGTCCAGTTGTGATAGACGGTTCGCCTGTATACCGGTGGGCCAGATCTATTAGTAATTAGAAATTATGCGCTAACGGATGCTAACAACAACAATGCACGTAAGGTCTCTCTCTTGCTCGCTCGGGCCACACATACACACCCCCTCCCGGTCCTCCCGATGGCCAGTCGGTGCCTGCCGGTGAGCGTGGAAGTGTGGTCTGCCACAAGCGGGCGGCAGGAGCGGGGCTGTCAGCATCAGCTTGTAGATGGTATTTTAAACTCGATGCGCTCTAAAACTACGGGGCGGCCGAGAAAAAAAAAATACACATGCGTTAATCGCGTTAAAATAATTAGTGGCGTTAATTTTTTTTATTAACGCGTTAACTTGACAGCCCTAAAAA
>NW_027263435.1:0-10000 GCF_902827115.2 Pseudochaenichthys georgianus
AAAAATACACCGACATTTCGTTGACGTGTCGTGATTTTGCAACACAAATCATTTATCGGCTACGCCGGCATTTTTATTTTAGAAATCGGAGAAACCGTCTTTTGAATTGTATGTAGCATGCTGTACATTTTTGTAATTTATCCTGCTGTAAACGTTAATTGTACACCAATTATATCCATATTTCTGTAGACTACATACAAAGCCATTTCAGGGCTTCTGTGCAGGACCGTCCTGTATACAGCCATTTCAGAGAGCTGTGTACAGGACGGTCCTGTACTCCTGTATATAGCCACTCCCATAGATATTATGAAGATGATTTCAGGTGTGCGGCAGCTTCCATGTTACGGGTTGAAAACAGTATTTCCGGTCTCGACGTTTTCATAATAAAACCAATGATATTCATTACTAAAAGCACAGCCGAATCATCACAGCGCACAAAACCTGTTCCCGCCGCAGATGGACCGGAAAAGGGGCGGGTCCGCTCAGGGAAACGATAACAACGAAACATGGAGGAACAGAAGTCTGCGTTTAAGTGTGTGTGTGTGTGTGTGTGTGTGTGTGTGTGTGTGTGTGTGTGTGTGTGTGTGTGTGTGTGTGTGTGGTGAAAACACATCAGCCTGCGGTCGCTCTCAGCCTTTCTAATGATTCTGAAGGAACACGCAGTGAAGGCGCGGCACGCTCCTCCTCTCCCCCCCCCCCCCCTGCTCATGAAGTGAAGGAGGTGCTCCTGTTCCTTCCTTAAAGCAGCTGGGCAGCAGATACTGAGTCACAGACAGGAATACAGAGATCAAGGCAGACGCACTCTCCTGTTTTGCCAATCCGGTGGTTAAACATATAGCTCCTCTAAACCCCTGGCCGACATGTCCTTCAAATGAAGTCCGAGTTCGACATTTTAATTAATTCACTACCTTTCCAGCTCCTCGCGCAGCTGACTGTTGCAGGTCTATCCAGGTTCATGGTGCGATGCTTAAGCTTCACACCGAGAGACTGACACGGGATATTCCTTTACCTTCTGTTTTCACTTCACAATAAAGTTAATAGTCACATTATGTTTGATATTATGTTTTATTAACTACACCACTGGTTTTTAACCCGCGCGCCTAGTGGTGAAAGCACGTTATTGAATTTTGTTGTTGAATAAGTTTTATTTGATGAAAACATTTAAATATTAAGAGTAGCCTGCATACACAATTAAAAATATCAAGAAGATGCTGTAGTGATCTCTACAATGAAACAGTTGGTGCAGGACGTCCAAAGATATGAGGAAGTGCAAAACAGACCAACTAGGCTTTATTTAAACATTAAAGAATACTTTAAGTTAAGGGCTTCTTTTGAATAAGAAAAACACGTTGGGGTTATCCACAGATAAATATGAAGTCTGACAAAGTACTTAATGTATATATTGCATAGTTTATTTTGGCACTTGACAATCACCTTCCCTGACTTTGACTCAGGTGGAACTAAAGTCTGATTTAAGATGTTTATATTTCACATTAATCAGAATCTGCAAAGTAACTAAAATAAATGGAGTGGAGTAAAAATACCAGGTTAACCTCTGAACTGTAGTGGAGTAGAACAAAGTAGTACATGCCGCTGTAACAAAAACATTTCCCAACTTGGGATCAATAAAGTATCTTATCTTATCTTAAGATGATCGATGGCTGCTGCCAGATGTGCCTCTGAACCTAAACAAGTGCATGTTTCAGGCTCAAGCTCTTCTGACCTTAGCTGGCATGTGGGTATATTATTTCACCCATTTATTAATTATATGTTTTACATTTGATAACACCACTGTGTTTCGTATCCCCTCGCCTCCAGGGCGTACGCAGTTTAATACTGGCAACTTCTGATTGTGGGAAATACGAAAACGTCTTGTAAAGAGACGAGCCATAGAACATGTTGCGAAACACACAATAGCCAGCATGTGTAGTGTCTGGGGGGGGGGGGGCTGGACCATGGATGTATGGGCTGGACCCGGGGGCTGGACCATGGATGTATGGGCTGGACCCGGGGGCTGGGCCATGGATGTATGGGCTGGACCCAGGGGCTGGGCCATGGATGTATGGGCTGGACCCGGAGGCTGGACCATGGATGTATGGGCTAGACCCGGGGGCTGGGCCATGGATGTATGGGCTGGACCCAGGGGCTGGGCCATGGATGTATGGGCTAGACCCGGGGGCTGGGCCATGGATGTATGGGCTGGACCCAGGGGCTGGGCCATGGATGTATGGGCTGGACCCGGGGGCTGGGCCATGGATGTATGGGCTGGACCCAGGGGCTGGGCCATGGATGTATGGGCTGGACCCAGGGGCTGGGCCATGGATGTATGGGCTGGACCCGTCCAATTCCAGTTTTGGAAAGTCTGCCGTGGTTCCATTCCATTTCAAAGAGCTGTTGACGCTCAGCGTAACCTTGTCGCACTGCCACTCCAACATCCAATCACAGGGCTTGATGACTAATCACAGGGTTTGTAAAGCAAGGCGGATGTTGTAGTCCCAAACGATAGCTGGGGATTCTGGGTAGTGTAGTGTCTAAACTCCAACAAAACTATTTGTTTCTCTGAATCGATGGTTAAAAACACAAAAGCATTGCACACAATTTAAACCAAGGATACGCTGATGTTTGTTAGTGCACGAGTAATGCAGTGTACTCATTTGACAGTGAGGGGAATATCCGGTTTTATTATGAAAACTTCGAGACCGGAAAAACTGTTTTCACCCACGCTAACTTTACACGGAAGCTGCATCACGTTCTCCTGGGCGAGACCTCAGATCATGTTCGTAATATCTATCACACTATAGATCCGACACATCGACTGGACGTGGATTCTAAAAGTACGATATACACTTCTCGCTAGAAATCTAACCCAAAAGCGTTTTAATGCCAAACTATTCTACAATTTAGGATTTTCCAGAGAGGGTTATTTGTGAATAAACGGGAGCATGTTATTTCTTACACGACCACTAGAGGTGCTACACTTTAAAACGTGGCTGTGGGTCGTAATCTAAGCTGCTTAAACAATCGACCTATGTGGTCGTGTTTTGTAGCAGGACAGGCTGTTATGATTACATTCTGCTCACAAGTGATCTAGCCTTTGCACATCTAACGGCAATTCACTCAATGTTGGTTATAAGATAAGCTTTTATCATATTTTGTAGAAAAGTGCGTATTTTGTGATTTATGACAAAATGTGGGAACAGAGCTTTTCAACGACACAATTTGTAAATACGCTGCTTCTCCGGGTTCACTGCGTATTTCTAGACACATTAACACTTTAAAGGTCATTTTGGTTTATTTGAACTTTAGTAAATGTTGGTTCGTTGTAACATAAAGCTTGCATTTGTAAGGTTCAGCGTTTACAACAGGGGTGTCAAACTCAAGGCCCGGGGGCCAAATCCGGCCCGCGACTTCATTTTCTGTGGCCCCGCAAGAGCTTGCAAAGAAAATAATACGTTTATTATACGGTTACATGCCGATTTACAGAAGCACGTTGCCCATAAACTACATGTCCCACAATGCATCTCGTTTTGTGACATGGCACTGAAGAGACTTGCAATTATTTGCCCTGGACTTCTGCTTTCAGACGGAGTTCATTACTAAGTTATTACCCTGTCCGATAATAATCCAATTCAGAGGCAATAATGTAATGTAACACATTATTTTATATAATATATTTATATATTTGTATAGTCTTAAAAGTTACAACCGGCCCTTTGAGTGCAACCATAATGCTGATGTGGCCCGCGATGAAATTGAGTTTGACCCCCCTGGTTTACGAGCTAGTACAAAGTGAGCCTTGGTTTCTCGCAGTACACGGAAACGATGGCTAACATTTAACGAGTTATCATCAGATGTGGATCTCTGTAAACACAGCCGTCCGGGTCCAGAGTCACAGCAACGCATCCTGTGCTTCAGTCGGATAGGGAGGTGTCGAAGTACGGAGTAAAACATCCGATCTGATCTGCAGGCGGACTCTGAACGCTAGAGAGGATGCTCTCTGCAAACATGCACTCTGCTCTGTTTGCCTTCTGGAGTCCTCTCTCTGCCCAAACTCTGCTGCTCAGTCTTCAGAGCATCCTCAGAAGCACACAGAACAGAGCTGTACAGTATTCAGAGCATCCTCAGAAGCACACAGAACAGAGCAGTATTCAGAGCATCCTCAGAAGCACACAGAACAGAGCTGTACAGTATTCAGAGCATCCTCAGAAGCACACAGAACAGAGCTGCACGGTATTCAGAGCATCCTCAGAAGCACACAGAACAGAGCTGCACGGTATTCAGAGCATCCTCAGAAGCACACACAACAGAGCTGTACAGCCTCAGACTCTCAGGAACTTTTATACAAACAATACAACTTCTCAGTAAAACACATTATACACACGTTTATAATCTCTGTGTACTCCCTAGTACCTGTATACTTATGGCGCTTTCCCACTGCAGGCCTCGCTCGGCTTAGTACGGTATTTAGGCCTTGGTAGGCCAGGCTCACTTTATGCTGCGCTTCCATTACAGTTTAGTAGCTGGGGCAGTAACTATAGTAACGCAGTGTAGGCGGAGCCGTGACGTCATCTTCAATGAGAACCACAAAACCAACATCAGCCGTTAGCCGTTAGCTGTTAGCCGTTAGCTATTAGCCGTTAGCCCTCAGAGCTCACAGCTCCTCATCTCTGTTCAGAAACCAGATGGAAGTGAAACCAGTCCAACCCACAGACTGCCTGAGTCATGGAGAACACAGTCTGCTTGATGTCTGTAGGCCGTTGCTGTGAGTGTGGACGGTCGGAGCATATATAACGTTAGCTTAGCCGATCTCCATTCAGGGAACACGCATTGTAAAGGTGTTCCTCTGCCGTCTGTCTGCAGACTCAAAGCATGAACTCATGGTGTTTACTAACCGGTATCAGTGTGTTGTTCCTTCATCATTTAGAAACCATTACAATTACATCACGGTCACATGTGTTCATCTCGTTGGAGTTGCCAGCGATTCTCTCTCTAGTTCGGCACTCAGCCCGACTCAGCTCGACTCAGCCCGACTCAGCTCGACTCAGCCCGACTCAGCCCGACTCAGCTCGACTCAGCTCGACTCAGCTCGACTCAGCCCGACTCAGCTCGACTCAGCCCGACTCAGCCCGACTCAGCCCGACTCAGCCCGACTCAGCCCGACTCAGCTCGACTCAGCTCGACTCAGCCCGACTCAGCCCGACTCAGCTCGACTCAGCCCGACTCAGCCCGGTTGTTGGCCCGGAGAGAACCTCGATTTTGGAGAGCCAGCAGACTGTGAAAAAGTACCCGCTAGCCGGAACTACGCCGAGCGGAAACGCAACCAGAAACGGGCCCGGCACGCTTAAAGTGAGCTGTAGTGGAAATGCACCATAACTGTATACACACTGTATACTCACTACACTACATAAAGTATGGAGGCTCTGAAGCTGATCTGGAGTCAGTCTGAATATGAAGTATGGAGGGTACATGGCTGAATTCAGATCTGAAGCTGATCTGGAGTCAGACTGAATATGAAGTCTGGAGGGTACATGGCTGAATTCAGATCTGAAGGCTGATCTGGAGTCAGTCTGAATATGAAGTATGGAGGGTACATGGCTGAATTCAGATCTGAAGGCTGATCTGGAGTCAGTCTGAGTATGAAGTATGGAGGGTACATGGCTGAATTCAGATCTGAAGCTGATCTGGAGTCAGTCTGAATATGAAGTATGGAGGGTACATGGCTGCATTCAGATCTGAAGCTGATCTGGAGTCAGACTGAATATGAAGTATGGAGGGTACATGGCTGAATTCAGATCTGAAGGCTGATCTGGAGTCAGTCTGAATATGAAGTATGGAGGGTACATGGCTGAATTCAGATCTGAAGCTGATCTGGAGTCAGACTGAATATGAAGTATGGAGGGTACATGGCTGAATTCAGATCTGAAGCTGATCTGGAGTCAGACTGAATATGAAGTATGGAGGGTACATGGCTGAATTCAGATCTGAAGGCTGATCTGGAGTCAGTCTGAATATGAAGTATGGAGGGTACATGGCTGAATTCAGATCTGAAGCTGATCTGGAGTCAGACTGAATATGAAGTATGGAGGGTACATGGCTGAATTCAGATCTGAAGCTGATCTGGAGTCAGTCTGAATATAAAGTATGGAGGGTACATGGCTGAATTCAGATCTGAAGGCTGATCTGGAGTCAGTCTGAATATGAAGTATGGAGGGTACATGGCTGAATTCAGATCTGAAGCTGATCTGGAGTCAGTCTGAATATGAAGTATGGAGGGTACATGGCTGAATTCAGATCTGAAGCTGATCTGGAGTCAGACTGAATATGAAGTATGGAGGGTACATGGCTGAATTCAGATCTGAAGGCTGATCTGGAGTCAGTCTGAATATGAAGTATGGAGGGTGCATGGCTGAATTCAGATCTGAAGCTGATCTGGAGTCAGTCTGAATATGAAGTATGGAGGGTGCATGGCTGAATTCAGATCTGAAGCTGATCTGGAGTCAGTCTGAATATGAAGTATGGAGGGTACATGGCTGAATTCAGATCTGAAGCTGATCTGGAGTCAGACTGAATATGAAGTCTGGAGGGTACATGGCTGAATTCAGATCTGAAGCTGATCTAGAGTCAGTCTGAGTATGAAGTATGGAGGGTACATGGCTGAATTCAGATCTGAAGGCTGATCTGGTGTCAGTCTGAGTATGAAGTATGGAGGGTACATGGCTGAATTCAGATCTGAAGCTGATCTGGAGTCAGTCTGAATATGAAGTATGGAGGGTACATGGCTGAATTCAGATCTGAAGCTGATCTGGAGTCAGTCTGAATATGAAGTATGGAGGGTACATGGCTGAATTCAGATCTGAAGCTGATCTGGAGTCAGTCTGAATATGAAGTATGGAGGGTACATGGCTGAATTCAGATCTGAAGCTGATCTGGAGTCAGTCTGAATATGAAGTATGGAGGGTACATGGCTGAATTCAGATCTGAAGGCTGATCTGGTGTCAGTCTGAGTATGAAGTATGGAGGGTACATGGCTGAATTCAGATCTGAAGCTGATCTGGAGTCAGTCTGAATATGAAGTATGGAGGGTACATGGCTGAATTCAGATCTGAAGCTGATCTGGAGTCAGTCTGAATATGAAGTATGGAGGGTACATGGCTGAATTCAGATCTGAAGCTGATCTGGAGTCAGTCTGAATATGAAGTATGGAGGGTACATGGCTGAATTCAGATCTGAAGCTGATCTGGAGTCAGTCTGAATATGAAGTATGGAGGGTACATGGCTGAATTCAGATCTGAAGCTGATCTGGAGTCAGTCTGAATATGAAGTCTGGAGGGTACATGGCTGAATTCAGATCTGAAGCTGATCTGGAGTCAGTCTGAATATGAAGTCTGGAGGGTACATGGCTGAATTCAGATCTGAAGCTGATCTGGAGTCAGTCTGAATATGAAGTATGGAGGGTACATGGCTGAATTCAGATCTGAAGCTGATCTGGAGTCAGTCTGAATATGAAGTATGGAGGGTACATGGCTGAATTCAGATCTGAAGCTGATCTGGAGTCAGTCTGAAAGCGTCTTGTAGCAGTGTGTGAAAGAAACAGAGAGACACGTTGTTATGGTATTGCTTTTTTATATTTCATGAAATATGCACCCTGTTTTCTTCAAATTCTTATTACAATTCATGGCACTTTTACAGAGTCGAACACTGATGATGGAAGAACATAACATTCATTTAAAACCACGAGGAGCAACGTGAGAAATAACGTGGTTGAACGTTGATCGATATCCATCTGATCGATATCCATCTGATCGATATCCATCTGATCGATATCAATAAACACAAAGACACACAACAATACAAATAATAACAATTATATAAAAGTAATACTGAAGGAGGAGCTGCCTATAGCACAGCAATACTGTTAGAGGGCAGGCACACACACACACACACACACGCACGCACGCACGCACACGCACGCACACACACACACACACACGCACGCGCACGCACGCACACACACACACACACACACACACACACACACACACACACACACACACACACACACACACACACACACACACACACACACACACACACACACACACACACACACACACACACACACACACACACACACACACACACACACCTTAATATATAACATTATTGCATTTCATTATTACTTCATATACGACCCGAGGCATAGTGAGGTCCACCCAGAGAGGATTGTGGGTAGTGATTGTCCTTTGTTAGCAAATGGCTTCTGGTTCCGAAGCGTCCCTTTAATACTGAGAGAAGACACTGCGTGAGCTTTACATCGCACGTGGTGCTCACAAACACCCCACACACCTCCTTTGCGTACTTCTACTGCAACTAACGAGTACTTTTACCAATGTATTTATTACCAATTTATCAATACATGTCCAAATATCTTCACGTTAATTTGAGATGAAGCAGAAGTCTTCAGATTGGAGGCTGGGTACGCAGTGATTATAGTCTACTTCCTGCAGGTCCGCTTCACTGCAGATTACAACAGTATAATATTAAACCAAATGTGAAGAAATACAATGATTCGGCAATAGGAGGCAAATAGAAGTCATTATTCAGAGATCGTCCTGCAGGAAGGTCCTTATATATAATATATTAAATATAATAATATGTTTATGAACACCACGTCAGGTAAAGGGTCCCCAGGTCTTGGTTTGGGAGGAAAGCCTCGTAACACGTCCTTCATGATCGACTTCATCTCCTGTGCCCATGAGCAAGGCACTAACACTGTGAGGCTCAAACACTGAAGGTCCAAATACACACTTCGATTACACGAAACACAAAAAGCATAATAATACAAGCTGGAAGAAAGCGTCACTTGTAACAATGAAAATCAGACTTCCAGGAATTAGTCTGCACCGACGACGCTGCGTGAAAGAGGGGATTCTGGGTATTAAGTCAGATGGGATGTGTTGACCTCGTCTGATTGCAAGAATCCAATCAGACACACACACACACGCTTGCACGCACGCGCACGCACACACACACACACACACACACACACACACACACACACACACACACACACACACACACACACACACACACACACACACACACACACACACACACACACACACACACACACACACACACACACACACACACACACACACACACACACTGGGGGAAAACCCAGCGAGTAACACTGTTCGTACGGAAAGCTTTTCAAAATAAAAGCTTTTCCACCGGCTGATTGTCGATAGGAATGATTGTCGAGTTCCTCCCCTCTCACACACTCTCACACACACCTGTGAGGCCTCAGAGGGGGGGTGTACCTGCGATGAGGAGGCCCAGGAGCAGGAGGAGCACTGGGGGGAGCGGGCAGGAGGGCGCGCCCCCGGAGGAGTACGTGGAGGAGGTGCTGACCTCCGAGGACAGGAAGGCGGACAGAGGGACGTGGGAGATCAGCGTGGGGCTCGCATAGTTAATGAGGGAGTCGATCTTCTCCGCCTCCTTGTTGCACGCCTCGATCTGAAAACACACACACACACACACACACACACACACACACACACACACACACACACACACACACACACACACACACACACACACACACACACACACACACACACACACACACACACACACACACACACACACACTCAGTACAGGGATGTCCTGTTGGTCCCTGAAGGCAGCATCTCATAATAATAAAATGCCATTACGTTGTGATATAACAGATAACAGAATGTATGTCAATGGCTTACTGTTTGAGACTCTGTACGCTTTACATTATATTTAATATTGCATTCCTCACACCCTAAATGTTTATATAATATCCTGCTATATATTTAGTTTACTGTAAATGTGTACTAACACATGTATATGTTCTACTTTTTGAATGCTATTATTTCTATTTGAGATGTTTTGGATTGTTTATTTCTAGTCTTGTAATCTCTCTATTGTCAATGCCTTATACAGATAGATAAGCCCCGCCCCTTTGCCACTA
>NW_027263435.1:15000-58680 GCF_902827115.2 Pseudochaenichthys georgianus
AAAGAATATAATACGTTTATTATATGGTTACGTGCCGCTTTACAGAAGCAGGTTGCCCATAAACTACATGTCCCACAATGCATCTCGTTTTGTGACATGGCACTGAAGAGACTTGCAATTATTTGCCCTGGACTTCTGCTTTCAGACGGAGTTCATTACTGAGTTATTACCCTGTCCGATAATAATCCAATTCAGAGGCAATGATGTAATGTAACACATTATTTTATATAATATATATATATATATTATATATTTATATAGTTACAACCGGCCCTTTGAGTGCAACCTTTATGCGAATGTGGCCGGCGATGAAATTGAGTTTGACACCCCTGGTTTAGAGCGAAGCGAATATTCGCATCGCGTCCGGTCTGAACGCAGCATTAAAGCGAGCTCCGCGCTGCACTGGAAACGCGCCATGACACCAGAAGTCCTGATTTAAGGTCATTTCTCCCAAAACATTTTTTTTACTCACTCTATCAATAGCCCCACCAAAAATATGTTCCACCAGCCGCCACTGTATATATATATATATATATATATATATATAGATATACTGCATCAGGGTCGGGCTGTAACGGAATACATGTCACGTGGTACGTAATCAGAACACACACATCAAGTGACTGTATTCAGCTCACGATACATTTGAAAAACGAGTAATCTGATTACAGTTACTCTCGTAAACCTGAAGTGAATACAGTTTGGAATACTTATTGAGTTATTGGTGGAAAGATTTCCTCACAACATGTATATTCATCACTAAAGGAACAGCCGAATCATCAAGCGCACACAACCTGTTACCGCGCAGACGGACCGGAAAGGGAGCGCTTGAAAATAAATCGCGGGTCCGCTGAGCGAAACATGGAGGACCAGAAGTCTGCGTTTAAGACGTGTGTGTGTGTGTGTGTGTGTGTGTGTGTGTGTGGTTAAAACACATCAGCCTGCGCTCTTTAGCCTTATGACTCTGAAGGTAAACACAGCGAAGGCGGTGCGCACTCGTCTTCCCAGAGGCTGAACCCTCCCGGCGCTGCAGAGGTCATGAAGGGAAGGAGGCGTTGCTTCTCCAGAGCAGCAGCGGACACTGAGAGAGTCACGGACATGAATACATGGATCGAGGCAGATGGTGCACACACTCTTGTTTTGCCGATCCGGTGCCTAAACTACAGCTCTGCCCCCCTGGCCGACATGTCCTTAAGATGAAGTCCGAGT
This sequence comes from Pseudochaenichthys georgianus, assembly GCF_902827115.2. Taxonomy (NCBI): domain Eukaryota; kingdom Metazoa; phylum Chordata; class Actinopteri; order Perciformes; family Channichthyidae; genus Pseudochaenichthys; species Pseudochaenichthys georgianus. The sequence continues at coordinate 16,210 of NW_027263435.1, forward strand.
TCCACATTTTAATTCTTGTCCTGCCGACACTGGCCGGACAGAAGGCGACACGCCCGGTCAAAGCCGTGTCCCTCACTCCTCACTCCTCACTCCTCACTCCTCACTCCTCACTCCTCACTCCTCACATCCCAAGCTGCATCCCCAGAGAGTGTATTATGTTGTTGCATCCTTTCAGATGTGATGTTTCAGTTGCTCTTGATACGCCATTAAAACAGTAAAACACGTTCAGTTTCCTTTTGCTTTGTGTGTCTCCTGTTCACCAACACATACCCATCTGTGATGAAAAAAGAAAGTAATCCAAAAGTAATCTGATTACGTTTTTAAGACACGTAGCTGTAACTGTATTCGGATTACTTTCAGAGCCATGTATTCAGTAACTGATTACATTCACAAAGGAACCCTCCCAACCCTGACTATATATCTATTACAGCGCTGTGATAGAGGCTGCCTGGATGTATGGCTTCCTCCAGTGGTCAACACCTGGAACTACACCTGATCACAGAATCTGCATTATTCATGAGTTTAATATGAACTCTTTATTATTAACACATTCATAACTTACGGGATACTTTATGCAGTATATAGTGTGTGTGTGTGTGTGTGTGTGTGTGTGTGTGTGTGTGTGTGTGTGTGTGTGTGTGTGTGTGTGTGTGTGTGTACCTTAGCGAAAGTGTTGATCTGCTCCTGGTTCAGGAGGATCTGCAGCATGGCAGCACAGATAGGACAGCAGGCTCCTGGGGGTCAGAGGGTCAGAGGTCACAGGGTCAGATGTCAGGAACACATGCACAGGTGAGCATGCACTAAAGTCACACAGGTTAATACAGGTGTGTTTCCTCTCACCTGGGGGGGTGAGGGGGGTGCAGTGCGGGGGGGAGAGGGGGGGGCAGGACACCCCGCTGCAGGCAGTCTCCGGGGCACCCTCAGAGACAGGACCCACAGCGTGGCAGGAGCCCTGGTAGTCCACGGCAACGCGGTCATTGAACGCCTCACACACTGTGCTGTAGGTCTCTCCGTTCTGACCGCACACTGGAGCGGGACGTCGGCACCCGTCCTGAGGAGACATGGGCGAAGTCTGCGAGCTGGTTCCGGCAGTCAACTCGAGCACTTCATGCTTTCATACATAACGCCCCGTGCCGCTCTACAGCCAATCAGAGCCTCCTTCATACGCCGCTCTATTTAACCTGCAGATCTCTCTCCATGCATCGCTTGCTGCTGCAGCTGCTGTAGCTACTTCCACGCCGCTGCTGCTCGCTGCCCCACCACCCCCCCAGCTCCACCCCACCACCCCCCCAGCTCCACCCCACCACCACCCCACCACCCCCCCAGCTCCACCCCACCACCACCCAGCTCCACCCCACCACCCCACCACCCCCCCAGCTCCACCCCACCCACCACCACCCCAGCTCCACCCCACCACCCCCCCAGCTCCACCCCACCACCCCACCACCACCCACCCCAGCTCCACCCCACCACCCCACCAGCTCCACCCCACCACCACCCCAGCTCCACCCCACCACCCCCCCAGCTCCACCCCACCACCACCCCCAGCTCCACCCCACCCCCCCCCAGCTCCACCCCACCACCACCCCAGCTCCACCCCACCACCCCCCCAGCTCCACCCCACCACCACCCCAGCTCCACCCCACCACCCCCCCAGCTCCACTCCACCACCACCCCAGCTCCACCCCCCCAGCTCCACCCCAGCTCCACCCCACCACCCCCCCAGCTCCACCCCACCACCACCCCCCAGCTTCACCCCACCACCCCCCCAGCTCCACCCCACCACCCCACCACCACCCCCAGCTCCACCCCACCACCCCCCCAGCTCCACCCCACCACCACCCCAGCTCCACCCCCACCACCCCCCCACCACCACCCCAGCTCCACCCCACCTCCACCCCACCACCACCCCAGCTCCACCCCAGCTCCACCCCCACCACCACCCAGCTACACCCCACCACCCCACCACCCCCCCAGCTCCACCCCAGCTCCACCCCAGCTTCCACCTGTAGGCTCGGGGGGGTAGTTATCTAATCATCACTCATCGTGCTATGTATATCTGTGGAGTGATGAGGCCGAGCCTAGACGCCAAACTCAACTACATGCTGCTTCTAATAAACATGTTAAAGAAACACGTGAGCTGTCTGACTGAAAGGGCTATTATGGGATGGATATATCTCTAATAGGATATAAGAGGTGTATCATATAGGAAGACACTCTGTTATCACCTGGGATATTATATTATATATTATATGATATATAATTACCTGGCAGGGTCCCAGGTAGGCCAGGGTCTTTCCGGCATGCAGGAGCGTGCACGTGGAAGAGTGCACGAGGCCATCTGTGTCGCAGGCCGGCTGCACGATGCTGCGGTCGCATGAGGGGCGAGCGACACACTCATACTGAGGACACTCTGAGGAGAGAGAGAGACACACTGCATACCGGGACACACACCTGAGGACACACACACACACACACACACACACACACACACACACACACACACACACACACACACACACACACACACACACACACACACACACACACACACACACACACACACACACACACACACACACACACACACACACACACACACACTCAGATATTTATAATAACACCATCAATGGTACATGTACAGGATATTGTTGTACAACTTGTTAGAGGATAAGGAAGAAGGAGATAAGGACAGAGGAAAGGAGGAAAGGAGATAGGGAAGGACTCTCACCTCATGCTCCTGCTACATGGGTTGCGGTCGGATAGTCCAACAATCAGCGCCTATCGTCTAACCCTATCGTCTATTCCTTGACCTCTGAGGGAAAGGTCACGGGGTTAAGGGATAGTGGATAGGAGAATTCAAAAGGACTTAGGAGAAGAGACTGCGGTACTTTAGAGAATCGACTGCACTTCACTATCGACGTGTTTCTGATGCGCCAGCGGACGTCATTGTGTGCGTCTGCTGCTGTGGGGAAACCATGGAAACCACAGTTTTCTTTACAGCGGACTACAACATGGATGTTCAATAAGAACGAGGGACTCCTGTGAACTCATCTAGAGACTCTGCTCCGTGCTCTGATGCTGCTTTGCTTTATGAACGTGGACAACAGAGAAACAGATTCTTCAGGACCAAAGCTGGAACTGAGATAAAAAGGAAAGTGAAACTTCTGCTCGTCCCCCTCTCCCTCCGGTCCACGTTAACACCAATGATCCAACACGTATGATTGATGAACTAAAGATCTTAAATCAATCCAGATGTATTTATTATGAACGTTAGTCCTGAACATCTGTCTCTGTGTATATCACCATTCAGACATCTCTAGAAGCTGAACAAACCCCACACAGCTCAGTGAAGACTGAGAGACTTTATTTGATCATTTTCAGTAAAAAACTAACGTTCACATTTCTCTCTTTATTATAATACTGATGAACGTTCAGAACAAAGCACTTTGGAACTTAGCACCTACGTTTTAAAAAGCTTAATAAGCACCGTAACTTTCATGATATCATTTCTGACGGCAAATGCTGCGGCTGCAATGCATTGTGGGGCAGCATTTTCTCCTCTCCTTTCGGTGAGGGAGGTCCAGTGGTTCCTAAGCTAAAGGAGGCTATAAAGGAAGTTTGAAACCTCCTTTCCTCTCATCTAGACTAGAGAATTGGAACGGCTCTTATGGTGGCTGCCACTGAGGGACTTCCGGGTCATTTCACTCCGTCAGGAAGGTTCCGGAGCTAAATGGACTATTCGACCGCAACCATGGTTTCCCTCTGAAGGGGTCACTGAGAGATGAAGGAGGTAAGGACAGAGGAGGTAAGGAAAGGAGCCTCACCTCAGGCTCCTGCTACAGGGCTTCCCTCTGCAGGGGTCGCTGAGTCTGCAGCGTCCGAACTGGAAGTTCTGGTCTGAGAATCCGAGACATCGAGCGACGCAGGCGCTGGGGTAGGTCCGACCGTTAGAAGCACAGACCGGCACGAAGTGATGAGGGCAGCTGCACGGGAGACCTGCAACAATATACATACAGTATAACGTGTGTAAAAGTGTGTGTGGGAGATACATGCATTACACACACACACACACACACACACACACACACACACACACACACACACACACACACACACACACACACACACACCACACACACACACACACACCACACACACACACACACACAACACACACACACACACACACACACACACCCACACAACACACACACACACACACCACACCCTGTGAAGAGCCTCCTCTCCGTCCTCAGAGCTGTGGGGGGCCAGGCAGGGTTTCTTGGAGCAGATCGTTTCTCCAGAGAAACAGAAGCAGGAGCGACAGTTGATCGAGAAGGAGGAGCCGTGACCTACACACACACACACACACACACACACACACGCACACACACACACACACACACACACACGCACACACGCGCGCACACACACACACACACACACACACACACACACACACACACACACACACACACACACACACACACACACACACACACACACACACACACACACACACACACCACACACACACACACACACACACACACCACACACACACACACACACACACACACACACACACTAGCACACAGAGACACATGATTAAGTTCAGGAGAAAGTGAAAGCAGTAAGTCAGATGATATGAATGTTATCCCCGCTGTAGGTGTGAATGTGCCGTCACTCTGCTGCCCTCTAGTGGCACATGACTGAAACACTTGATCAGGATCAAAGCCTCAGAGCTGCAGCTGCAAGGTGAACACAGCTGAGCAGAACAAGTGTTGGAATGCGTCCATCAGCAGGTTCATGATATCACGGCCCGTCTAACACACCGTCTGACTCTCACCACCTCTGACTCAGAGTTTCCTCAACGTGTTGCTAAAGTAATGCTTATCCACGAGCCTATGTCTAACACTACGGAGGAGCTTAGGGTTTCACTCCACATGTAAAGCTGCTATGGACACTGTGGCTCCATTAAAAACAAGGCGACCCAAAACTAAATCCGAGCCTTGGCTCAATGCCACGACTCGTGCTGCCCGACGTGAATGCCGTAGAGCTGAAAGAATGGAATAAGGACAAACTACAAGTGTCTTTTCAAATGTGTGAGGCAGTGTTGGCGTCTCTACCAGAAAACTGTAAAAGAGGCAAAAAAAACATTTCTCTGACATCATTCTTTTAAACTGTCACAAACCTCGTGTACTATTTCAGACAATAGATTCAGCTCTTAATGCCCCTCAGACTACCTGTGTGGAGACCTCCCCTGCAGTCTGTGAACATTTTCTTCAATTTTTTATTAATAAAGTCACTTCAACTAGGACTCAAATCACTGCTCCATCAAAAGACACCTCTGTCTCTGCCCCCTGCTTTGCTGTTTTTGACCGTTCTGAGATATGACTCTGTCCTCTGTGCAGGAGATTGTCTCCAAAATAAAACCCTCTGGTTCTCCAATCGACCCTGTCCCTCCTCGATTTTTTAAAGAGGTATTCCCCACTATAGGACCTTTTGTTCTTGACGTTTTTAACAGCAGTCTGCTCACAGGGGTTGTTCCGGAAAATTGGAAACATGCCGTTGTTCAACCACTTATTAAGAAACCTAGTCTGGATCCCACAGTTCTTGCAAACTTTAGGCCCATTTCCAAGTTACCTTTTATGTCCAAAATCCTAGAGAAGATTGTATACAGTCAACTTTTCGCTTTTCTGGAAGAGCACAAGGTACTCGAGGTCTTCCAATCTGGTTTTAAAACCTTGCACAGCACGGAATCAGCTCTTTTCAGAGTTTTTAATGATATCCCTTTAGCAACAGACTCGGTGAATGCATTATCATTATCCTTTTACTCCTTGATCTAACGGCCGCTTTTGATACAGTGGACCATGAGATCCTGATAGCTCGTTTGGAGCAGTGGGTGGGCATTAGGGGCAAAGCCCTCGAATGGTTTAGGTCGTATCTGACTGGTAGGACTTTCTGCGTCAGCCTTGGGGACTCTGAGTCCTCGTCTGCTCCTCTCCTTTGTGGGGTTCCACAGGGCTCAGTGTTAGGCCCCCTGTTGTTCTCCCTGTATTTGCTCCCTCTTGGGTCCATTCTTAGGAAGCACGGTATCGCTTTCCATTGTATGCAGACGATTAAGTGCCACTTAAAAAGAATGACTCATATTCAATTAAACCGCTGTTAAACTGCCTTGAAGACATTAAGTCCTGGATGTCATGCAACTTTTTAAAATTAAATGATGACAAAACCGAAGTGATGGTTTTTGGTGCCCCTCGGACCACTCCTATAGACCTAGGATCCCTGGGCCACTCCACCAGGCCTACCATCACAAATCTTGGGATAAGATGGACCCTGAACTCAAGCTTGACAGCCAGATCAAGGCAGTTGTTAAAAACAGCTTCTTCCACCTCAGGCAGCTAGCCAAATAAAGCCTTTTTTAAATAGTGACCTCTTTGAAACTGTAATCCATGCCTTCGTCACCTCCCGCTTGGATTATTGTAATGCACTATATGGGGATAAGTGCATCCTCCCTTGCTCGCCTCCAGATGGTGCTAAATGCAGCAGCACGGCTACTAACTGGCACACGCACACACACATTTCCCCCATTTTATCTTCACTCCACTGGCTGCCCGTTCATTTGAGGATTCATTTTAAAACTCTTTTATTTACTTTTAAAGCCCTGAATGGCCCCGCCGTACCTCTCTGAGCTGTTACACAGCTACACGCCCACTCGCACTCTCAGGTCAGCTGATCAGTCTCCTGAGGGTGCCAAAAACAAAGTCTAAGCGCAGAGGGGACCGTGCTTTCTCTGCTGCCCCCCTAAACTGTGGAACGACCTGCCCTTGCTCATCAGACAGGCTCCCACACTGACTGTTTTTAAATCCCGTCTGAAAACCCACCTCTTCTCCTCATTCAGAAACAAGTAAGTGTTGCTTTTATTTGCTTTCAGTGGTCTATTGTTTTTATTATATGCCTGTTATTTATTTTTTAATTATTACGTTTGTTCTGGTTTGTTTGGTTTGTTCTGGTTTGTTCTGGTTTGTTCTGGTTTGTTCTGGTTGTATCTTGTATTTATATGATGCTGTGTGAGCTTATCTCTCTGTACAGCACTTTGGTCTGAAGGTTTTTAAAGTGCTATATAAATAAAGTTGGATTGGATTGGATGCTTCTCCTCCAGTCTGTGGCGCTGTGAGTGCTGCACGGCCAGACACGCTCAGGGACTCGGATCAGGAGACATGTGATACATCATGAAGTGATGTGCCGCGGACTTAGTGTACTCTGATCCGGGTTCTGATGTTGAGGCAGATAACCCAGAGTTACCCTGAAGCCGCTAAGAGAACATCCGGCTTCGTGGGACAGGCCTCAGCTGGGATGTTGCATGTTGTTGTTTGTTTCTCATGTGTGTTGATGTGTGTGTGTTGATGTTCCACATGCAGCTGCTGTGATGCTGGGAGCCTTCAGACTTCACCTGACCGTTAAAGACATCCTATAGATTTCCACCTATTGCTAGTCTGATCCTTAGTTTCTATCATCAGTAATGCTTCCCCCACAGTAACAAGAGGCCTCACTCCTTTGACCCCCCGTGGTGCTGCAGCTCCTCATGCTCTCCTCACACGGCGTCTCCTCACAGTTCTCCAGACGCCCGCTGACTCCACAGCTGCAGACCTGAAGACATCCAGAGGACCCAGAGAGGAGAGGAACCAGAACTCTGGAGTCCTGGAGGACCAGGAACTCTGAGGCTTCCCCTAGTTTACAGCCTGAACACACACACACACACACACACCACACACCACACACACACACACACACACACACACACACACACACAACACACACACCACACACACAAAACCACACACACACACACACCACACACACACACACACACACACACCACACACACAGCACGCACGCACGCACACACGCATACACATACACGCACACACACATGAGTATTATAATATCATAAAGCAGTAGTGTAGTTACCCGGTACAGAGATATACAGTATTATAAAGCAGTAGTGTAGTTACCTGGCAGGCACAGGTGAGGCAGGCAGCTGTGGTCCAGGCAGCCTCTCCGGTTCACCTGGCACAGGTGAGAGCTAGGACAGGGGTTGGGGTTACAGGGGTGGACCACCTCCTCCATCTCACTGCTGCCCAGGGGGCTGGGACCTGGGGGGGGGGAATACAGGTACTCTCAGGTACTTTCAGGTACTCTCGGGTACACACGGGTAAACTCGGGTACTCTCGGGTAAACTCGGGTACACTCAGGTACTCTCAGGTACACTCAGGTACACTCAGGTACACTCAGGTACACTCAGGTACACTCAAGTGCACTCAGGTACACTCAGGTAAACTCGGGTAAACTCGGGTACTCTCGGGTACTCTCGGGTACTCTCTGGTACTCTTGGGTACACACGGGTACACACGGGTGCTCTCAGGTACACTCAGGTAAACTCGGATACTCTCGGGTACACACGGGTACTCTTGGGTACTCTCGGGTAAACTCGGGTACACACGGGTAAACTCGGGTACTCTCGGGTACACACGGGTAAACTCGGGTACTCTCGGGTACACACGGGTACTATCGGGTACACACGGGTACTCTCGGGTACACACGGGTACACTCGGGTACTCTCGGGTACACACGGGTACTCTCGGGTAAACTCGGGTACACACGGGTAAACTCGGGTACTCTCGGGTACACACGGGTAAACTCGGGTACACTCGGGTACTCTCGGGTACACTCGGGTAAACTCGGGTAAACTCGGGTACTCTCGGGTACAACGGGTACTCTTGGGTACACTCGGGTACTCTCAGGTACACTCAGGTACACTCAGGTACTCTCAGGTACTTTCAGGTACACTCAGGTATTCTCAAGTACTCTCAGGTGCACTCAGGTACTCTCAGGTACTCTCAAGTACTCTCAGGTACTCTCAGCTAAACTCGGGTACTCTCGGGTACTCTCGGGTACTCTCAGCTAAACTCGGGTACTCTTGGGTACTCTCAGCTACACTCAGGTACTCTCGGGTACTCTCAGGTACTCTCAGCTAAACTCGGGTACTCTTGGAGCTATGATCACCACCAGAGTCTTGTCGATGCTCAGGAACCCGAAGACGTCGCACTGCGGGACGGAGACGAGAGGACGGAGACCAGGAGGACGCCTCGCACTGTCACTGGGCTGCCGTTCAGCTAAACACAACAACAACAACAACAACACTATTAATAACTTCTATTATTGTTTTCAACTTGTTCTGTGTTCTCGTCACCGCAGCATCGCCCGGGCTCTGATTCTCTCTGTGTTAAATGATGGAGTAACGTACTGTTTGGTTCAAACGGGTGCATTCAGTCCCTGCAATGTAGCTGTGTGTATATATATATATATATATTACAGTGCGGCCGGCCCATAGGGGCGCTAGGGGCGCCGCCCCACCTCTGCCAGATACAAAATAAATTAAAATAAAATATTAAATAAAAAATATATATTTAAAAATATATATTTTAATTTTTAATGAAAAGGTAAATATCATACAATTAGTATCACAAAATGTATAATCTACAATACATCTCGTTTAAAATGGTGTTTCCGATGCCTAAAGTTACTGATAACCTTTCCTTCCTGCCTGGCCTTGCCGTGGCATTTTATCATTACGGGGCGGAGCCCAGAGCCAACCAGCAGCAACCAGCACGCTGCAAAAGTCTCAATAGTAAACTGTGCCGCCGAAACATAATTTCAGCCAATCACGCCGTCAAATATGTTGGTCACGTGGGCGCTCACGTTGGCGCCCGTGTTGCTTACGTGTGTTGACGTGATTTGTTTTTTAGACTCGTGAGTAACCAAGGTGACGCAGTATTGGATGAGAATGGTGTGCAGGTGGAGTCGCCGACCTCGGTCCGCCCAAGAGCTACTCTCCAATCCTTTGGAAAGGAGACGTTTGGGAGATACATTGATACTTAGAGACCTTGGACCGTACCAACCCGATTCGTATATATCACACAGGCTCGTGAAAAAGACAACACGTATCAACGAGGCTTCTCACGTGGCTAGCTGGATGCTAACAGGTAGATGCTATCTGTTGTTTCACATGCTTGCTCTCAAACAGCCGGGGACAGATACGATCTGTTCAGGAACCAGACTGAAGTGAAAACCAGTCCAGCCCACAGACTGCCTGAGTCATGGAGAACACAGTCGCTGCTTATGTCTGGAGGCCGTGCTGTGAGTGTGGGACGGTCAGGAGCATATATAACGTTAGCTTGGCCGATCTCCATTCAGAAAACACGCATTGTAAAGGTTTCCTCTGCCGTCTGTCTGCAGACTCAAAGCGTTAACTCATGGTGTTACTAAACCGGTATCCGTGTGTTGTTACTTCAATCATTTAGAAAAACCCATTAAAATTTAAACAAAATTAACAAATCACGGTCGCAGATGTGTTCATCTCGTTGTAGCTCCCGAGCCAGCGTCTGTTTGAATGATGCGAGTAAACACAGCTGGCAGCTGCGGTGAAACTCGAGCGACTACAGCGATGCGATAGGAGTGTTTAGCAGGAGTCTCAAACTCCAGGCCCGGGGCCAAATCCGGCCCGCGACTTCATTTTCTGTGGCCCCGCAAGAGCTTGCAAAGAATATAATACGTTTATTATATGGTTACGTGCCGCTTTACAGAAGCAGGTTGCCCATAAACTACATGTCCCACAATGCATCTCGTTTTGTGACATGGCACTGAAGAGACTTGCAATTATTTGCCCTGGACTTCTGCTTTCAGACGGAGTTCATTACTGAGTTATTACCCTGTCCGATAATAATCCAATTCAGAGGCAATGATGTAATGTAACACATTATTTTATATAATATATATATATATATTATATATTTATATAGTTACAACCGGCCCTTTGAGTGCAACCTTTATGCGAATGTGGCCGGCGATGAAATTGAGTTTGACACCCCTGGTTTAGAGCGAAGCGAATATTCGCATCGCGTTCCGGTCTGAACGCAGCATTAAAGCGAGCTCCGCGCTGCACTGGAAACGCGCCATGACACCAGAAGTCCTGATTAAGGTCATTTCTCCCAAAACATTTTTTTTACTCACTCTATCAATAGCCCCACCAAAAATATGTTCCACCAGCCGCCACTGTATATATATATATATATATATATATATAGATATACTGCATCAGGGTCGGGCTGTAACGGAATACATGTCACGTGGTACGTAATCAGAACACACCATCAAGTGACTGTATTCAGCTCACGATACATTTGAAAAACGAGTAATCTGATTACAGTTACTCTCGTAAACCTGAAGTGAATACAGTTTGGAATACTTATTGAGTTATTGGTGGAAAGATTTCCTCACAACATGTATATTCATCACTAAAGGAACAGCCGAATCATCAAGCGACACAACCTGTTACCGCGCAGACGGACCGGAAAGGGAGCGCTTGAAAAAATCGCGGGTCCGCTGAGCGAAACATGGAGGACCAGAAGTCTGCGTTTAAGACGTGTGTGTGTGTGTGTGTGTGTGTGGTGTGTGGTTAAAACACATCAGCCTGCGCTCTTTAGCCTTATGACTCTGAAGGTACACACAGCGAAGGCGGTCGCACTCGTCTTCCCAGAGGCTGAACCCTCCCGGCGCTGCAGAGGTCATGAAGGGAAGGAGGCGTTGCTTCTCCAGAGCAGCAGCGGACACTGAGAGAGTCACGGACATGTACATGGATCGAGGCAGATGGTGCACACCACTCTTGTTTTTGCCGATCCGTGCCTAAACTACAGCTCTGCCCCCCTGGCCGACATGTCCTTAAGATGAAGTCCGAGTTTCCACATTTTAATTCTTGTCCTGCCGACACTGGCCGGACAGAAGGCGACACGCCCGGTCAAAGCCGTGTCCCTCACTCCTCACTCCTCACTCCTCACTCCTCACTCCTCACTCCTCACTCCTCACATCCCAAGCTGCATCCCCAGAGAGTGTATTATGTTGTTGCATCCTTTCAGATGTGATGTTTCAGTTGCTCTTGATACGCCATTAAAACAGTAAAACACGTTCAGTTTCCTTTTGCTTTGTGTGTCTCCTGTTCACCAACACATACCCATCTGTGATGAAAAAAGAAGTAATCCAAAAGTAATCTGATTACGTTTTTAAGACACGTAGCTGTAAACTGTATTCGGATTACTTTCAGAGCCATGTATTCAGTAACTGATTACATTCACAAAGGAACCCTCCCAACCCTGACTATATATCTATTACAGCGCTGTGATAGAGGCTGCCTGGATGTATGGCTTCCTCCAGTGGTCAACACCTGGAACTACACCTGATCACAGAATCTGCATTATTCATGAGTTTAATATGAACTCTTTATTATTAACACATTCATAACTTACGGGATACTTTGCAGTATATAGTGTGTGTGTGTGTGTGTGATGTGTGTGTGTGTTGTGTGTGTGTGTGTGGTGTGTGTGTGTGTGTGTGTGTGTGTACCTTAGCGAAAGTGTTGATCTGCTCCTGGTTCAGGAGGATCTGCAGCATGGCAGCACAGATAGGACAGCAGCTCCTGGGGGGTCAGAGGTCAGAGGTCAACAGGGGTCAGATGTCAGGAACACATGCACAGGTGAGCATGCACTAAAGTCACACAGGTTAATACAGGTGTGTTTCCTTCTCCACCTGGGGGGGGTGAGGGGGGTGCAGTGCGGGGGGGGAGGAGGGGGGGGGCAGGACACCCCCGCTGCAGGCAGTCTCCGGGCACCCTCAGAGACAGGACCCACAGCGTGGCAGGAGCCCTGGTAGTCCACGGCAACGCGGTCATTGAACGCCTCACACACTGTGCTGTAGGTCTCTCCGTTCGACCGCACACTGGCGCGGGACGTCGGCACCCGTCCTGAGGAGACATGGGCGAAGCCTGCGAGCTGGTTCCGGCAGTCAACTCGAGCACTTCATGCTTTCATACATAACGCCCCGTGCCGCTCTACCAATCAGAGCCTCCTTCATACGCCTCTATTTAACCTGCAGATCTCTCCATGCATCGCTTGCTGCTGCAGCTGCTGTAGCTACTCCCACGCCGCTGCTGCTCGCTGCCCCCACCACCCCCCCAACACCCCCCCACCCCACCACCCCCCCCCCACCCCACCACCACCCCACCACCCCCCCACCACCACCCACCACCCACCACCAACCCACCACCCCACCACCCCACCACCCCCCCCATCTCCCTCCACCCCACCACCACCCCCAGCTCCACCCCACACCCCCCCACCACCCCACCACCCCACCACCACCCCCCCACCACCCCACCACCCCCCCACCTCCCCCCCACCACACCCCACACCACCCCACCACCCACCAGCACCACCCCACCACCACCCCACTCCACCCCACACCACCCCCCCTCCCCCACCACCACCCCAGCCCCACCCCCACCACCCCACCAGCTCACCCCACCACCACCCCAGCTCCACCCCACCACCCCCCCAGCTCCACTCCACCACCACCCCAGCCTCCACCCCCCCAGCTCCACCCCAGCTCCACCCCACCACCCCCCCAGCTCCACCCCCACCCCCACCCCCCAGCTTCACCCACCACCCCCCCAGCTCCACCCCACCACCCCACCACCACCCCAGCTCCACCCCACCACCCCCCCAAGCTCCACCCCACCACCACCCCCAGCTCCACCCCACCCACCCCCCCACCACCACCCCAGCTCCACCCCACCTCCACCCCACCACCACCCCAGCTCCACCCCAGCTCCACCCCACCACCACCCCAGCTACACCCCCCCCACCACCACCACCCCCCCCAGCTCCACCCAGCTCCACCCCAGCTTCCACCTGTAGGCTCGGGGGGGTAGTTATCTAATCATCACTCATCGTGCTATGTATATCTGTGGAGTGATGAGGCCGAGCCTAGACGCCAAACTCAACTACATGCTGCTTCTAATAAACATGTTAAAGAAACACGTGAGCTGTCTGACTGAAAGGGCTATTATGGGATGGATATATCTCTAATAGGATATAAGAGGTGTATCATATAGGAAGACACTCTGTTATCACCTGGGATATTATATTATATATTATATGATATATAATTACCTGGCAGGGTCCCAGGTAGGCCAGGGTCTTTCCGGCATGCAGGAGCGTGCACGTGGAAGAGTGCACGAGGCCATCTGTGTCGCAGGCCGGCTGCACGATGCTGCGGTCGCATGAGGGGCGAGCGACACACTCATACTGAGGACACTCTGAGGAGAGAGAGAGACACACTGCATACCGGGACACACACCTGAGGACACACACACACACACACACACACACACACACACACACACACACACACACACACACACACACACACACACACACACACACACACACACACACACACACACACACACACACACACACACACACACACACACACACACACACTCAGATATTTATAATAACACCATCAATGGTACATGTACAGGATATTGTTGTACAACTTGTTAGAGGATAAGGAAGAAGGAGATAAGGACAGAGGAAAGGAGGAAAGGAGATAGGGAAGGACTCTCACCTCATGCTCCTGCTACATGGGTTGCGGTCGGATAGTCCAACAATCAGCGCCTATCGTCTAACCCTATCGTCTATTCCTTGACCTCTGAGGGAAAGGTCACGGGGTTAAGGGATAGTGGATAGGAGAATTCAAAAGGACTTAGGAGAAGAGACTGCGGTACTTTAGAGAATCGACTGCACTTCACTATCGACGTGTTTCTGATGCGCCAGCGGACGTCATTGTGTGCGTCTGCTGCTGTGGGGAAACCATGGAAACCACAGTTTTCTTTACAGCGGACTACAACATGGATGTTCAATAAGAACGAGGGACTCCTGTGAACTCATCTAGAGACTCTGCACCGTGCTCTGATGCTGCTGCTTTGCTTTATGAACGTGGACAAAGAGAAACAGATTCTTCAGGACCAAAGCTGGAACTGAGATAAAAAGGAAAGTGAAACTTCTGCTCGTCCCCCTCTCCCTCCGGTCCACGTTAACACCAATGATCCAACACGTATGATTGATGAAAAGATCTTAAATCAATACAGATGTATTTATTATGAACGTTAGTCCTGAACATCTGTCTCTGTGTATATCACCATTCAGACATCTCTAGAAGCTGAACAAACCCCACACAGCTCAGTGAAGACTGAGAGACTTTATTTGATCATTTCAGTAAAAACTAACGTTCACATTTCTCTCTTTATTATAATACTGATGAACGTTCAGAACAAAGCACTTTGGAACTTAGCACCTACGTTTTAAAAAGCTTAATAAGCACCGTAACTTTCATGATATCATTTCTGACGGCAAATGCTGCGGCTGCAATGCATTGTGGGGCAGCATTTTCTCCTCTCCTTTCGGTGAGGGAGGTCCAGTGGTTCCTAAGCTAAAGGAGGCTATAAAGGAAGTTTGAAACCTCCTTTCCTCTCATCTAGACTAGAGAATTGGAACGGCTCTTATGGTGGCTGCCACTGAGGGACTTCCGGGTCATTTCACTCCGTCAGGAAGGTTCCGGAGCTAAATGGACTATTCGACCGCAACCATGGTTTCCCTCTGAAGGGGTCACTGAGAGATGAAGGAGGTAAGGACAGAGGAGGTAAGGAAAGGAGCCTCACCTCAGGCTCCTGCTACAGGGCTTCCCTCTGCAGGGGTCGCTGAGTCTGCAGCGTCCGAACTGGAAGTTCTGGTCTGAGAATCCGAGACATCGAGCGACGCAGGCGCTGGGGTAGGTCCGACCGTTAGAAGCACAGACCGGCACGAAGTGATGAGGGCAGCTGCACGGGAGACCTGCAACAATATACATACAGTATAACGTGTGTAAAAGTGTGTGTGGGAGATACATGCATTACACACACACACACACACACACACACACACACACACACACACACACACACACACACACACACACACACACACACACACACACACACACACCACACACACACACACACACACACACACACACACACACACACACACACACACACACACACACACACACACACACACACACCTGTGAAGAGCCTCCTCTCGTCCTCAGAGCTGTGGGGGGTCAGGCAGGGTTTCTTGGAGCAGATCGTTTCTCCAGAGAAACAGAAGCAGGAGCGACAGTTGATCGAGAAGGAGGAGCCGTGACCTACACACACACACACACACACACACACACACGCACACACACACACACACACACACACACGCACACACGCGCGCACACACACACACACACACACACACACACACACACACACACACACACACACACACACACACACACACACACACACACACACACACACACACACACACACACACACACACACACACACACACACACACACACACACACACACACACACACACACACACACACGCACACAGAGACACATGATTAAGTTCAGGAGAAAGGAAAGCAGTAAGTCAGATGATATGAATGTTATCCCCGCTGTAGGTGTGAATGTGCCGTCACTCTGCTGCCCTCTAGTGGCACATGACTGAAACACTTGATCAGGATCAAAGCCTCAGAGCTGCAGCTGCAAGGTGAACACAGCTGGAGCAGAACAAGTGTTGGAATGCGTCCATCAGCAGGTTCATGATATCACGGCCCGTCTAACACACCGTCTGACTCTCACCACCTCTGACTCAGAGTTTCCTCAACGTGTTGCTAAAGTAATGCTTATCCACGAGCCTATGTCTAACACTACGGAGGAGCTTAGGGTTTCACTCCACATGTAAAGCTGCTATGGACACTGTGGCTCCATTAAAAACAAGGCGACCCAAAACTAAATCCGAGCCTTGGCTCAATGCCACGACCCGTGCTGCCCGACGTGAATGCCGTAGAGCTGAAAGAAGATGGAATAAGGACAAACTACAAGTGTCTTTTCAAATGCTGAGGCAGTGTTGGCGTCTCTACCAGAAAACTGTAAAAGAGGCAAAAAGAAAACATTTCTCTGACATCATTCTTTTAAACTGTCACAAACCTCGTGTACTATTTCAGACAATAGATTCGGCTCTTAATGCCCCTCAGACTACCTGTGTGGAGACCTCCCCCGCAGTCTGTGAACATTTTCTTCAATTTTTTATTAATAAAGTCACTTCAACTAGGACTCAAATCACTGCTCCATCAGACGACACCTCTGTCTCTGCCCCCTGCTTTGCTGTTTGACCGTTCTGAGATATGACTCTGTCCTCTGTGCAGGAGATTGTCTCCAAAATAAAGCCCTCTGGTTCTCCAATCGACCCTGTCCCTCCTCGATTTTTTAAAGAGGTATTCCCCACTATAGGACCTTTTGTTCTTGACGTTTTTAACAGCAGTCTGCTCACAGGGGTTGTTCCGGAAAATTGGAAACATGCCGTTGTACAACCACTTATTAAGAAACCTAGTCTGGATCCCACAGTTCTTGCAAACTTTAGGCCCATTTCCAAGTTACCTTTTATGTCAAAAATCCTAGAGAAGATTGTATACAGTCAACTTCTCGCTTTTCTGGAAGAGCACAAGGTACTCGAGGTCTTCCAATCTGGTTTTAAAACCTTGCACAGCACGGAATCAGCTCTTTTGAGAGTTTTTAATGATATCCTTTTAGCAACAGACTCGGGTGAATGCATTATCCTTTTACTCCTTGATCTAACGGCCGCTTTTGATGCAGTGGACCATGAGATCCTGATAGCTCGTTTGGAGCAGTGGGTGGGCATTAGGGGCAAAGCCCTCGAATGGTTTAGGTCGTGTCTGACTGGTAGGACTTTCTGCGTCAGCCTTGGGGACTCTGAGTCCTCGTCTGCTCCTCTCCTTTGTGGGGTTCCACAGGGCTCAGTGTCAGGCCCCCTGTTGTTCTCCCTGTAGCTGCTCCCTCTTGGGTCCATTCTTAGGAAGCACGGCATCGCTTTCCACTGCTATGCAGACGATTATAGGTGCCACTTAAAAAGAATGACTCATATTCAGTTAGACCGCTGTTAAACTGCCTTGAAGACATTACGTCCTGGATGTCATGCAACTTTTTTAAATTAAATGATGACAAAACCGAAGTGATGGTTTTTGGTGCCCCTCGGACCACTCCTGTAGACGGAGGACCCCTGGGCCACTCCACCAGGCCTACCGTCACACATCTTGGGATAGAGATGGACCCTGAACTCCAGCTGGACCGCCAGACCAAGGCAGGTGTTAGAAACAGCCTCTTCCACCTCAGGCAGCTAGCCACAATAAAGCCTTTTTTAAATAGTGACCTCTTTGAAACTGTAATCCATGCCTTCGTCACCTCCCGCTTGGATTATTGTAATGCATTCTATATGGGGATAAGTGCATCCTCCCTCGCTCGCCTCCAGAGGGTGCAACATGCAGCAGCACGGCTCCTAACTGGCACACGCACACACGAGCACATTTCCCCCATGTTATCTTCACTCCACCGGCTGCCCGTTCATTTGAGGATTCATTTTAAAACTCTTTTATTTACTTTTAAAGCCCTCAATGGCCCCGCCCTACCTCTCTGAGCTGTCACACAGCTACACGCCCACTCGCACTCTCAGGTCAGCTGATCAGTCGCTCCTGAGGGTGCCAACAACAAAGTCTCAGCGCAGAGGGGGCCGTGCTTTCTCTGCTGCCGCCCCTAACCTGTGGAGCGACCTGCCCTCGCTCATCAGACAGGCTCCCACACCGACTGCTAGATCCCGTCTGAAACCACCTCTTCTCCTCAGCACTCAGAGACAAGAAGAGTGTTGCTTTTATTTGCTTTCAGTGTCTATTGTTTTTATTATATGCCTGTTATTTATTTTTTAATTATTACGTTTGTTCTGGTTTGTTCTGGTTTGTTCTGGTTTGTTCTGGTTTGTTCTGGTTTGTTCTGGTTTGTATCTTGTATTTATATGATGCTGTGTGAGCTTATCTCTCTGTACAGCACTTTGGTCTGAAGGTTTTTAAAGTGCTATATAAATAAAGTTGGATTGGATTGGATGCTTCTCCTCCAGTCTGTGGCGCTGTGAGTGCTGCACGGCCAGACACGCTCAGGGACTCGGATCAGGAGACATGTGATACATCATGAAGTGATGTGCCGCGGACTGGACTTAGTGTACTCTGATCCGGGTTCTGATGTTGAGGCAGATAACCCAGAGTTACCCTGAAGCCGCTAAGAGAACATCCGGCTTCGTGGGACAGGCCTCAGCTGGGATGTTGCATGTTGTTGTTTGTTTCTCATGTGTGTTGATGTGTGTGTGTTGATGTTCCACATGCAGCTGCTGTGATGCTGGGAGCCTTCAGACTTCACCTGACCGTTAAAGACATCCTATAGATTTCCACCTATTGCTAGTCTGATCCTTAGTTTCTATCATCAGTAATGCTTCCCCCACAGTAACAAGAGGCCTCACTCCTTTGACCCCCCGTGGTGCTGCAGCTCCTCATGCTCTCCTCACACGGCGTCTCCTCACAGTTCTCCAGACGCCCGCTGACTCCACAGCTGCAGACCTGAAGACATCCAGAGGACCCAGAGAGGAGAGGAACCAGAACTCTGGAGTCCTGGAGGACCAGGAACTCTGAGGCTTCCCCTAGTTTACAGCCTGACACACACACACACACACACACACACACACACACACACACACACACACACACACACACACACACACACACACACACACACACACACACACACACACACACACACACACACACACACACACACACACACACACACACACACACACACACACACACACACGCACGCACGCACGCACACACACATACACATACACGCACACACACATGAGTATTATAATATCATAAAGCAGTAGTGTAGTTACCCGGTACAGAGATATACAGTATTATAAAGCAGTAGTGTAGTTACCTGGCAGGCACAGGTGAGGCAGGCAGCTGTGGTCCAGGCAGCCTCTCCGGTTCACCTGGCACAGGTGAGAGCTAGGACAGGGGTTGGGGTTACAGGGGTGGACCACCTCCTCCATCTCACTGCTGCCCAGGGGGCTGGGACCTGGGGGGGGGGAATACAGGTACTCTCAGGTACTTTCAGGTACTCTCGGGTACACACGGGTAAACTCGGGTACACTCGGGTAAACTCGGGTACACTCAGGTACACTCAGGTACACTCAGGTACACTCAGGTACACTCAGGTACACTCAGGTACACTCAAGTGCACTCAGGTACACTCAGGTAAACTCGGGTAAACTCGGGTACTCTCGGGTACTCTCGGGTACTCTCTGGTACTCTTGGGTACACACGGGTACACACGGGTGCTCTCAGGTACACTCAGGTAAACTCGGATACTCTCGGGTACACACGGGTACTCTTGGGTACTCTCGGGTAAACTCGGGTACACACGGGTAAACTCGGGTACTCTCGGGTACACACGGGTAAACTCGGGTACTCTCGGGTACACACGGGTACTATCGGGTACACACGGGTACTCTCGGGTACACACGGGTAAACTCGGGTACTCTTGGGTACACACGGGTACTCTCGGGTAAACTCGGGTACACACGGGTAAACTCGGGTACTCTCGGGTACACACGGGTAAACTCGGGTACACACGGGTACTCTCGGGTACACACGGGTAAACTCGGGTAAACTCGGGTACTCTCGGGTACACACGGGTACTCTTGGGTACACTCGGGTACTCTCAGGTACACTCAGGTACACTCAGGTACTCTCAGGTACTTTCAGGTACACTCAGGTATTCTCAAGTACTCTCAGGTGCACTCAGGTACTCTCAGGTACTCTCAAGTACTCTCAGGTACTCTCAGCTAAACTCGGGTACTCTCGGGTACTCTCAGGTACTCTCAGCTAAACTCGGGTACTCTTGGGTACTCTCAGCTAAACTCAGGTACTCTCGGGTACTCTCAGGTACTCTCAGCTAAACTCGGGTACTCTCGGGTACTCTCGGGTACACTCAGGTACTCTCAGGTACTCTCAGGTACTCTCAAGTACTCTCAGGTACTCTCAGGTGCACTCAGGTACTCTCAGGTACTCTCAAGTAGTCTCAGGTACTCTCAGCTAAACTCGGGTACTCTCAGGTACACTCAAGTGCACTCGGGTACTCTCGGGTACTCTCAGGTACACTCAGGTACTCTCAGGTAAACTCAGGTACTCTCAGATAAACTCGGGTACACTCGGGTACTCTCGGGTACACTTGGGTACTCTCAGGTAAACTCGGGTACTCTCAGGTACACTCGGGTACTCTCAGCTAAACTCGGGTACTCTCGGGTACTCTCAGCTAAACTCGGGTACTCTCAGGTACACTCAAGTGCACTCGGGTACTCTCAGGTACACTCAGGTACTCTCAGGTAAACTCAGGTACTCTCAGGTAAACTCGGGTACTCTCAGGTACACTCGGGTACTCTCAGCTAAACTCAGGTACACTCAAGTGCACTCGGGTACTCTCAGGTACACTCGGGTACTCTCAGGTAAACTCGGGTACTCTCAGGTACACTCGGGTACTTTCAGCTAAACTCGGGTACTCTTGGGTACTCTCAGCTAAACTCAGGTACACTCAAGTGCACTCAAGTACTCTCAGGTACACACGGGTACTCTCAGGTACACACGGGTACTCTCAGGTAAACTCGGGTACTCTCAGGTACACTCGGGTACTCTCGGGTAAACTCGGGTACTCTCGGGTACTCTCAGGTACACTCGGGTACACTCGGGTACTCTCGGGTAAACTCGGGTACTCTCGGGTAAACTCGGGTACTCTCGGATACTCTCGGGTACTCTCGGGTACTCTCAGCTAAACTCGGGTACTCTCGGGTACTCTCGGGTACACACGGGTAAACTCGGGTACTCTCGGGTACACACGGGTACTCTCGGGTACACTCGGGTACTCTCAGGTACACTCAGGTACTCTCAGGTACTCTCAGGTACTCTCAGGTACTTTCAGGTACACTCAGGTATTCTCAAGTACTCTCAGGTGCACTCAGGTACTCTCAGGTACTCTCAGCTAAACTCGGGTACTCTCGGGTACTCTCAGGTACTCTCAGCTAAACTCGGGTACTCTTGGGTACTCTCAGGTACTCTCAGCTAAACTCGGATACTCTCGGGTACTCTCGGGTACACTCAGGTACTCTCAGGTACTCTCAGGTACTCTCAAGTACTCTCAGGTACTCTCAGGTGCACTCAGGTACTCTCAGGTACTCTCAAGTACTCTCAGGTACTCTCAGCTAAACTCGGGTACTCTCAGGTACACTCAAGTGCACTCGGGTACTCTCGGGTACTCTCAGGTACACTCAGGTACTCTCAGGTAAACTCGGGTACTCTCAGGTACACTCGGGTACTTTCAGCTAAACTCGGGTACTCTTGGGTACTCTCAGCTAAACTCAGGTACACTCAAGTGCACTCAAGTACTCTCAGGTACACACGGGTACTCTCAGGTACACACGGGTACTCTCAGGTAAACTCGGGTACTCTCAGGTACACTCGGGTACTCTCGGGTAAACTCGGGTACTCTCAGGTACACTCGGGTACTCTCAGGTACACTCGGGTACTCTCGGGTAAACTCGGGTACTCTCGGATACTCTCGGGTACTCTCGGGTACTCTCGGGTACTCTCAGCTAAACTCGGGTACTCTCGGGTACACACGGGTAAACTCGGGTACTCTCGGGTACACACGGGTACTCTCGGGTACACTCGAGTACTCTCAGGTACACTCAGGTACTCTCAGGTACTTTCAGGTACACTCAGGTATTCTCAAGTACTCTCAGGTGCACTCAGGTACTCTCAGGTACTCTCAAGTACTCTCAGGTACTCTCAGCTAAACTCGGGTACTCTCGGGTACTCTCAGGTACTCTCAGCTAAACTCGGGTACTCTTGGGTACTCTCAGCTAAACTCAGGTACTCTCGGGTACTCTCAGGTACTCTCAGCTAAACTCGGGTACTCTCGGGTACTCTCGGGTACTCTCAGCTAAACTCGGGTACTCTCGTGTACTCTCGGGTACACTCGGGTACTCTCAGGTACTCTCAAGTACTCTCAGGTACTCTCAGGTGCACTCAGGTACTCTCAGGTACTCTCAAGTACTCTCAGGTACTCTCAGCTAAACTCGGGTACTCTCAGGTACACTCAAGTGCACTCGGGTACTCTCGGGTACTCTCAGGTACACTCAGGTACTCTCAGGTAAACTCAGGTACTCTCAGGTAAACTCGGGTACACTCGGGTACTCTCGGGTACACTTGGGTACTCTCAGGTAAACTCGGGTACTCTCGGGTACTCTCAGGTACACTCGGGTACTCTCGGGTACTCTCAGCTAAACTTGGGTACTCTCGGGTACTCTCAGCTAAACTCGGGTACTCTCAGGTACACTCAAGTGCACTCGGGTACTCTCAGGTACACTCGGGTACTCTCAGGTAAACTCGGATACTCTCGGGTACTCTCGGGTACACTCAGGTACTCTCAGGTACTCTCAAGTACTCTCAGGTACTCTCAGGTGCACTCAGGTACTCTCAAGTACTCTCAGGTACTCTCAGCTAAACTCGGGTACTCTCAGGTACACTCAAGTGCACTCGGGTACTCTCAGGTACTCTCAGGTAAACTCAGGTACTCTCAGGTAAACTCGGGTACTCTCAGGTACACTCGGGTACTTTCAGCTAAACTCGGGTACTCTTGGGTACTCTCAGCTAAATTCAGGTACACTCAAGTGCACTCAAGTACTCTCAGGTACACACGGGTACTCTCAGGTACACACGGGTACTCTCAGGTAAACTCGGGTACTCTCAGGTACACTCGGGTACTCTCGGGTAAACTCGGGTACTCTCAGGTACACTCGGGTACTCTCAGGTACACTCGGGTACTCTCAGGTAAACTCGGGTACTCTCGGGTAAACTCGGGTACTCTCGGATACTCTCGGGTACTCTCGGGTACTCTCGGGTACTCTCAGCTAAACTCGGGTACTCTCGGGTACACACGGGTAAACTCGGGTAAACTCGGGTACTCTCGGGTACACACGGGTACTCTCGGGTACACTCGAGTACTCTCAGGTACACTCAGGTACTCTCAGGTACTTTCAGGTACACTCAGGTATTCTCAAGTACTCTCAGGTGCACTCAGGTACTCTCAGGTACTCTCAAGTACTCTCAGGTACTCTCAGCTAAACTCGGGTACTCTCAGGTACTCTCAGCTAAACTCAGGTACTCTCGGGTACTCTCAGGTACTCTCAGCTAAACTCGGGTACTCTCAGGTACACTCAAGTGCACTCGGGTACTCTCGGGTACTCTCAGGTACACTCAGGTACTCTCAGGTAAACTCAGGTACTCTCAGGTAAACTCGGGTACACTCGGGTACTCTCGGGTACACTTGGGTACTCTCAGGTAAACTCGGGTACTCTCGGGTACTCTCAGGTACACTCGGGTACTCTCGGGTACTCTCAGCTAAACTTGGGTACTCTCGGGTACTCTCAGCTAAACTCGGGTACTCTCAGGTACACTCAAGTGCACTCGGGTACTCTCAGGTACACTCAGGTACTCTCAGGTAAACTCAGGTACTCTCAGGTAAACTCGGGTACTCTCAGGTACACTCGGGTACTCTCAGCTAAACTCAGGTACACTCAAGTGCACTCAAGTACTCTCAGGTACACACGGGTACTCTCAGGTACACACGGGTACTCTCAGGTAAACTCGGGTACTCTCAGGTACACTCGGGTACTCTCGGGTAAACTCGGGTACTCTCGGGTACACTCGGGTACTCTCAGGTACACTCGGGTACTCTCAGGTAAACTCGGGTACTCTCGGGTAAACTCGGGTACTCTCGGATACTCTCGGGTACTCTCGGGTACTCTCAGCTAAACTCGGGTACTCTCGGGTACTCTCAGCTAAACTCAGGTACACTCAAGTACACTTAGGTACACTCAGGTACTCTCAGGTACTCTCAGGTACACACGGGTAAACTCGGGTACACTCGGGTACACACGGGTAAACTCGGGTACTCTCGGGTAAACTCGGGTACTTTCAGGTACACTCAGGTATTCTCAAGTACTCTCAGGTGCACTCAGGTACTCTCAGGTACTCTCAAGTACTCTCAGGTACTCTCAGCTAAACTCGGGTACTCTCGGGTACTCTCAGGTACTCTCAGCTAAACTCGGGTACTCTTGGGTACTCTCAGCTAAACTCAGGTACTCTCGGGTACTCTCAGGTACTCTCAGCTAAACTCGGGTACTCTCGGGTACTCTCGGGTACACTCAGGTACTCTCAGGTACTCTCAGGTACTCTCAAGTACTCTCAGGTACTCTCAGGTGCACTCAGGTACTCTCAAGTACTCTCAGGTACTCTCAGCTAAACTCGGGTACTCTCAGGTACACTCAAGTGCACTCGGGTACTCTCGGGTACTCTCAGGTACACTCAGGTACTCTCAGGTAAACTCAGGTACTCTCAGGTAAACTCGGGTACACTCGGGTACTCTCGGGTACACTTGGGTACTCTCAGGTAAACTCGGGTACTCTCGGGTACTCTCAGGTACACTCGGGTACTCTCGGGTACTCTCAGCTAAACTTGGGTACTCTCGGGTACTCTCAGCTAAACTCGGGTACTCTCAGGTACACTCGAGTGCACTCGGGTACTCTCAGGTACACTCAGGTACTCTCAGGTAAACTCAGGTACTCTCAGGTACACTCGGGTACTTTCAGCTAAACTCGGGTACTCTTGGGTACTCTCAGCTAAACTCAGGTACACTCAAGTGCACTCAAGTACTCTCAGGTACACACGGGTACTCTCAGGTACACACGGGTACTCTCAGGTAAACTCGGGTACTCTCAGGTACACTCGGGTACTCTCGGGTAAACTCGGGTACTCTCGGGTACTCTCAGGTACACTCGGGTACTCTCAGGTACACTCGGGTACTTTCAGGTAAACTCGGGTACTCTCGGGTAAACTCGGGTACTTTCGGATACTCTCGGGTACTCTCGGGTACTCTCGGGTACTCTCAGCTAAACTCGGGTACTCTCGGGTACTCTCAGCTAAACTCAGGTACACTCAAGTACACTTAGGTACACTCAGGTACTCTCAGGTACTCTCAGGTACACACGGGTAAACTCGGGTACACTCGGGTACACACGGGTAAACTCGGGTACTCTCGGGTACTCTCGGGTACACACGGGTAAACTCGGGTACTCTCGGGTACACACGGGTAAACTCGGGTACACACGGGTAAACTTGGGTACTCTCGGTAAACTCGGGTACACACGGGTAAACTCGGGTACACACTGGTAAACTTGGGTACTCTCGGGTACACACGGGTAAACTCGGGTACACTCAGGTACACTCAGGTACTCTCAGGTACACTCAGGTAAACTCGGGTACTCTCGGGTACACACGGGTAAACTCGGGTACACACGGGTAAACTCGGGTACTCTCAAGTGCACTCGGGTACTCTCAGGGACCTGGGGGGGGGGGGAATACAGGTACTCCCAGGTACTCGCAGGTGCTCTCAGGTACACACGGGTAATCTCGGGTACTCTCGGGTACACACGGGTAAACTCGGGTACTCTCGGGTACACACGGGTAAACTCGGGTACTCTCGGGTAAACTCGGGTACTCTCGGGTACACACAGGTAAACTTGGGTACTCTCGGGTACACACGGGTAAACTCGGGTACTCTCGGGTACACACGGGTAAACTCGGGTACACTCAGGTACACTCAGGTACACTCAGGTACACTTAGGTACTCTCAGGTACACTCAGGTAAACTCGGGTACTCTCTGGTACTCTTGGGTACACACGGGTACACACGGGTGCTCTCAGGTACACTCGGGTAAACTCGGGTACTCTCGGGTACACACGGGTACTCTTGGGTACTCTCGGGTAAACTCGGGTACACACGGGTAAACTCGGGTACTCTCGGGTACACACGGGTAAACTCGGGTACACACGGGTAAACTCGGGTACACACGGGTAAACTCGGGTAAACTCGGGTACACACGGGTACACACGGGTACTCTCTGGTACACACGGTTAAACTCGGGTACACACGGGTAAACTCGGGTACTCTCGGTTAAACTCGGGTACACACGGGTAAACTCGGGTACACACGGGTAAACTCGGGTACACACGGGTAAACTCGGGTACTCTCGGGTACACACGGGTAAACTCGGGTACTCTCGGGTAAACTCGGGTACTCTCGGGT
Source organism: Pseudochaenichthys georgianus (assembly GCF_902827115.2). Classification (NCBI taxonomy): domain Eukaryota; kingdom Metazoa; phylum Chordata; class Actinopteri; order Perciformes; family Channichthyidae; genus Pseudochaenichthys; species Pseudochaenichthys georgianus. The sequence continues at coordinate 43,313 of NW_027263435.1, forward strand.
AAACTCGGGTACACACGGGTACTCTCGGGTACACGCGGGTAAACTCGGGTACACTCGGGTACTCTCAGGTACACTCAGGTACTCTCAGGCACTCTCAAGTACACTCAGGTACACTCAGGTACTCTCAGGTACTCTCAGGTACTCTCGGGTGCACTCAGGTACTCTCAGGTACTCTCAGGTACTCTCAGGTACTCTCAAGTGCACTCGGGTACTCTCAGGTACACTCAGGTACTTTCAGGTACTCTCAGGTACACTCAGGTACACTCAGGTACTCTCAGGTACACTCAGGTACACTCAGGTACTCTCAGGTAAACTCAGGTACTCTCGGGTACTCTCGGGTACTCTCGGGTACTCTCGGGTGCACTCAGGTACTCTCAAGTACTCTCAGGTACTCTCAGGTAAACTCAGGTACCTGTATATATATGAAAGTAGTCACTGAGGTACTTGTACAGGGGAATGCAGCGTTCAGGGTCCTCAGTAGGAGACAGCCGTATATATATATATATATATATATGAAAGTACTCACTGAGGTACTTGTATAGATATGAAAGTACTCACTGAGGTACTTGTATATATATGAAAGTACTCACCGGGGTACTTGTATAGATATGAAAGTACTCACTGGGGTACTTGTATAGATATGAAAGTACTCACTGAGGTACTTGTATAGATATGAATGTACTCACTGGGGTACTTGTATAGATATGAAAGTACTCACTGAGGTACTTGTATAGATATGAAAGTACTCACTGAGGTACTTGTGCAGGGGGATGCAGCGTTCAGGGTCCTCAGTAGGAGACAGCAGGTCACAGATCCTCTCTGGAGTTTGACCTTCGTAGAAACGCTTCCTGTCTCCACACCGAGTCAGGATCTCCACGCAGTCTGCCCTGAGCACACGGGTGAGGTACTAGTTCATGTGCTTTGCAGTATAGGACACGTACTTGCAGACGAGGCTCTTCATGTACTAGTTAATATGTATATTACATGTTTTACAGTAGTATAGGACACGTACTTGCAGACGAGACTCTTCATGTACTAGTTAATCTGTATATTACATGTTTTACAGTAGTATAGGACACGTACTTGCAGACGAGGCTCTTCATGTACTAGTTAATCTGTATATTACATGTTTACAGTAGTATAGTACACGTACTTGCAGACGAGGCTCTTCATGTACTAGTTAATCTGTATATTACATGTTTTACAGTAGTATAGGACACGTACTTGCAGACGAGGCTCTTCATGTACTAGTTAATCTGCATATTACATGTTTTACAGTAGTATAGTACACGTACTTGCAGACGAGGCTCTTCATGTACTAGTTAATCTGTATATTACATGTTTTACAGTAGTATAGTACACGTACTTGCAGACGAGGCTCTTCATGTACTAGTTAATATGTATATTACATGTTTTACAGTAGTATAGGACACGTACTTGCAGACGAGACTCTTCATGTACTAGTTAATCTGTATATTACATGTTTTACAGTAGTATAGGACACGTACTTGCAGACGAGACTCTTCATGTACTAGTTAATCTGTATATTACATGTTTTACAGTAGTATAGGACACGTACTTGCAGACGAGGCTCTTCATGTACTAGTTAATCTGTATATTACATGTTTTACAGTAGTATAGTACACGTACTTGCAGACGAGGCTCTTCATGTACTAGTTAATCTGTATATTACATGTTTTACAGTAGTATAGTAGACGTACTTGCAGACGAGGCTCTTCATGTACTAGTTAATCTGTATATTACATGTTTTACAGTAGTATAGTACACGTACTTGCAGACGAGGCTCTTCATGTACTAGTTAATCTGTATATTACATGTTTTACAGTAGTATAGTACACGTACTTGCAGACGAGGCTCTTCATGTACTAGTTAATCTGTATATTACATGTTTTACAGTAGTATAGTAGACGTACTTGCAGACGAGGCTCTTCATGTACTAGTTAATCTGTATATTACATGTTTTACAGTAGTATAGTAGACGTACTTGCAGACGAGGCTCTTCATGTACTAGTTAATCTGTATATTACATGTTTTACAGTAGTATAGTACACGTACTTGCAGACGAGGCTCTTCATGTACTAGTTAATCTGTATATTACATGTTTTACAGTAGTATAGTACACGTACTTGCAGACGAGGCTCTTCATGTACTAGTTAATCTGTATATTACATGTTTTACAGTAGTATAGTACACGTACTTGCAGACGAGGCTCTTCATGTACTAGTTAATCTGTATATTACATGTTTTACAGTAGTATAGTACACGTACTTGCAGACAAGGCTCTTCATGTACTAGTTAATCTGTATATTACATGTTTTACAGTAGTATAGTACACGTACTTGCAGACGAGGCTCTTCATGTACTAGTTAATCTGTATATTACATGTTTTACAGTAGTAATAGTAGACGTACTTGCAGACGAGGCTCTTCATGTACTAGTTAATCTGTATATTACATGTTTTACAGTAGTATAGTACACGTACTTGCAGACGAGGCTCTTCATGTACTAGTTAATCTGTATATTACATGTTGTACAGTAGTATAGTACACATACTTGCAGACGAGGCTCTTCATGTACTAGTTAATCTGTATATTACATGTTTTACAGTAGTATAGTACACGTACTTGCAGATGAGGCTCTTCATGTACTAGTTAATCTGTATATTACATGTTTTACAGTAGTATAGTAGACGTACTTGCAGACGAGGCTCTTCATGTACTAGTTAATCTGTATATTACATGTTTTACAGTAGTATAGTATACGTACTTGCAGATGAGGCTCTTCATGTACTAGTTAATCTGTATATTACATGTTTTACAGTAGTATAGTACACGTACTTGCAGATGAGGCTCTTCATGTACTAGTTAATCTGTATATTACATGTTTTACAGTAGTATAGTAGACGTACTTGCAGACGAGGCTCTTCATGTACTAGTTAATCTGTATATTACATGTTGTACAGTAGTATAGTACACGTACTTGCAGACGAGGCTCTTCATGTACTAGTTAATCTGTATATTACATGTTTTACAGTAGTATAGTACACGTACTTGCAGATGAGGCTCTTCATGTACTAGTTAATCTGTATATTACATGTTGTACAGTAGTAGAGTACACGTACTTGCAGACGAGGCTCTTCATGTACTAGTTAATCTGTATATTACATGTTGTACAGTAGTATAGTACACGTACTTGCAGACGAGGCTCTTCATGTACTAGTTAATCTGTATATTACATGTTGTACAGTAGTATAGTACACGTACTTGCAGACGAGGCTCTTCATGTACTAGTTAATCTGTATATTACATGTTGTACAGTAGTATAGTACACGTACTTGCAGACGAGGCTCTTCATGTACTAGTTAATCTGTATATTACATGTTTTACAGTAGTATAGTACACGTACTTGCAGATGAGGCTCTTCATGTACTAGTTAATCTGTATATTACATGTTGTACAGTAGTATAGTACACGTACTTGCAGACGAGGCTCTTCATGTACTAGTTAATCTGTATATTACATGTTGTACAGTAGTATAGTACACGTACTTGCAGACGAGGCTCTTCATGTACTAGTTAATCTGTATATTACATGTTGTACAGTAGTATAGTACACGTACTTGCAGATGAGGCTCTTCATGTACTAGTTAATCTGTATATTACATGTTGTACAGTAGTATAGTACACGTACTTGCAGACGAGGCTCTTCATGTACTAGTTAATCTGTATATTACATGTTGTACAGTAGTATAGTACACGTACTTGCAGACGAGGCTCTTCATGTACTAGTTAATCTGTATATTACATGTTGTACAGTAGTATAGTAGACGTACTTGCAGACGAGGCTCTTCATGTACTAGTTAATCTGTATATTACATGTTTTACAGTAGTATAGTACACGTACTTGCAGACGAGGCTCTTCATGTACTAGTTAATCTGTATATTACATGTTTTACAGTAGTATAGTACACGTACTTGCAGATGAGGCTCTTCATGTACTAGTTAATCTGTATATTACATGTTGTACAGTAGTAGAGTACACGTACTTGCAGACGAGGCTCTTCATGTACTAGTTAATCTGTATATTACATGTTGTACAGTAGTATAGTACACGTACTTGCAGACGAGGCTCTTCATGTACTAGTTAATCTGTATATTACATGTTGTACAGTAGTATAGTACACGTACTTGCAGACGAGGCTCTTCATGTACTAGTTAATCTGTATATTACATGTTTTACAGTAGTATAGTACACGTACTTGCAGACGAGGCTCTTCATGTACTAGTTAATCTGTATATTACATGTTGTACAGTAGTATAGTACACGTACTTGCAGACGAGGCTCTTCATGTACTAGTTAATCTGTATATTACATGTTGTACAGTAGTATAGTACACGTACTTGCAGACGAGGCTCTTCATGTACTAGTTAATCTGTATATTACATGTTGTACAGTAGTATAGTACACGTACTTGCAGACGAGGCTCTTCATGTACTAGTTAATCTGTATATTACATGTTTTACAGTAGTATAGTACACGTACTTGCAGATGAGGCTCTTCATGTACTAGTTAATCTGTATATTACATGTTGTACAGTAGTATAGTACACGTACTTGCAGACGAGGCTCTTCATGTACTAGTTAATCTGTATATTACATGTTGTACAGTAGTATAGTACACGTACTTGCAGACGAGGCTCTTCATGTACTAGTTAATCTGTATATTACATGTTGTACAGTAGTATAGTACACGTACTTGCAGACGAGGCTCTTCATGTACTAGTTAATCTGTATATTACATGTTGTACAGTAGTATAGTACACGTACTTGCAGACGAGGCTCTTCATGTACTAGTTAATCCGTATATTACATGTTGTACAGTAGTATAGTACACGTACTTGCAGACGAGGCTCTTCATGTACTAGTTAATCCGTATATTACATGTTGTACAGTAGTATAGTACACGTACTTGCAGATGAGGCTCCCCCTGGCCTTGCTCAGACAGGGTTTGATCTGCAGAGAGCAGGCCACGGCCTTCCACATGTCGGGGAGACACTTCCTGATGTCAAGCACCGGGATGTTCATGAAGGGCATCTTGATCGTGCCGTTGGACCACAGCTTCATGTCGTTCATGGCGCCCTGATCCGATTGGACGTTGCAGCTGCGGAACAGCTCTGTGGGCCTGAGACAGAAACGCAAGAAAAAAAGGGTTTAAAAAACCCTCTCCAATGGCAGCTGAGTGCATCAGGTGAGCGGAGCGCGGACACAAGGGAAATAAGCAGATAGAACTAGGTACTTTGTGTTTTATAAGCAGTATTTTATTCCCCTGTGCAGCTTCATCAACATTCTGTTTTTAGCTCATCTGGCTTTATTTGACATGTATTTAAAAGCCTCAATAGAGATGTTTAAGGGGCAGCTAAAGACCCTCCTCCTCCTCCGGCAGCCTTTGGAGGAGGAGGAGGAGGAGGAGGAGGAGGAGGAGGAGGAGGAGGAGGAGGAGAGTTAGTGGCTGTGTTTTATCCTATGTGTTACCTGCTGTTGTTTTATGCCTTTTATTCTACATGTTACGGTTGTACTGTGAATTGTGTCCTGTGCTGTAAAGCACTCTGTGCATCCGTGTGGAGGAGGTGCTGTCGATAAAGTTTACTGACTGACCTAGTTCACTCTTTCTGCATGTCTTATGGAAGAAAGACCTTTCTGAGTTCTCCCTTGCCTCCTGAACGGCTAGGAGTTCAGCGTTAGAAAGGTACACAAATATATATAAGACATTTAGAGTACTGAGCATTAATATGTGTGTGTGCCTCAGTAAACGGTGTGTGTGTTCAGAGTGGGTGTTCTGAGGATAATGCGAGGGTGGTTCCTCTGCGCGGCAGGACGTGTGTGTGATCTCTGAGGGTTTGGTCTCCGATGACTCAGCTAATTGGAGGTTCAGAGGAGACGTTAGGGAGCGGCTCCTTCATTACTGTGTGTGTGTGTGTGTGTGTGTGTGTGTGTGTGTGTGTGTGTGTGTGTGTGTGTGTGTGTGTGTGTGTGTGTGTGTGAACCCCTCGGTTGCGGCTGAGGCTATCAACACACACAGTTTGTTTCTCTGGACTCCAAATCCCACAATGCAACAGCAGGAGCTCCAAGCCATCCTGATCTGAGTTAAGTGATTTAGAGAGGAGGAACGGAAAGTGTGTGTGTGTGTGTGTGTGTGTGTGTGTGTGTGTGTGTGTGTGTGTGTGTGTGTGTGTGTGTGTGTGTGTGTGTGTGTGTGTGTGTGTGTGTGGTCTAGCATTACTATACTTGTGGGGACCTAAATCTGTTTACACAGTCACGTGTGGGGACTCTCCTCCCTTATGGGGACAACTTGGAGGTCCCCATAAGGGGAGTCATTAATGTTAGGATGAAGACTTGGTTAGGATAAGTCTCCAGGAAATGCATGTAAGTCAATGTAATGTCCCCTGAAGTGATGTATACATGGTATGTGTGTGTGTGTGTGTGTGTGTGTGTGTGTGTGTGTGTGTGTGTGTGTGTGTGTGTGTGTGTGTGTGTGTGTGTGTGTGTGTGTGTGTGTGTGTGGAGGCGTGTGGTGCAGTGGGTTGAGCGTTGGTGTTCGGGCAGGGGGTCACAGGTTCAAACCCCACTGCAGTCAGCATGTCGTGTTGTGGCCCTGAGACCCTTCACCCCAAAGTGCTCCTGTGGGGATTGCCCTCAGTACTGAGTATGTTAGTCGCTTTGGATAAAAGCGTCTAACAAGTGACATGTAATGTGTGTGTGTGTCTCTAACAGACAGACAGACAGAGAGACAGACAGACAGACAGAGAGACAGACAGACAGACAGAGAGACAGGCAGACAGACAGACAGACAGAGAGACAGAGAGACAGGCAGGTACCTGTTGTTGAAGTTGCTGCAGTAGCTCAGGTGTTTGCAGCCCAGCTGGCAGGGCTCCCTCACGTCAGACAGACAGGTGATCAGAGGCTTCTCCACAGGGTTATATTCACACAGCTGATCGAAGTCCTGCCAGGTCTGACTGCCCCAGTTCGTGCTGATCCGCTCACACATGTCCCTGAGAGGAGAGATAACATACATAAAACATTCATGTAACATACATGAAACATTCATATAACATTCATGAAAAATTCATATAACATACATGAAACATGCATATAACATTCATATAACATTCATGAAACATTCATATAACATTCATGAAACATTCATATAACATACATGAAACATGCATATAACATTCATATAACATTCATATAACATACATGAAACATTCATATAACATACATGAAACATTCATATAACATACATGAAACATTCATGAAACATTCATATAACATACATGAAACATTCATATAACATACATGAAACATTCATATAACATTCATGAAACATTCATATAACATACATGAAACATGCATATAACATTCATATAACATTCATATAACATACATGAAACATTCATATAACATACATGAAACATTCATATAACATACATGAAACATTCATGAAACATTCATATAACATACATGAAACATTCATATAACATACATGAAACATTCATATAACATTCATGAAACATTCATATAACATTCATATAACATACATGAAACATTCATATAACATACATGAAACATTCATATAACATTCATGAAACATTCATATAACATACATGAAACATTCATATAACATACATGAAACATGCATATAACATTCATGAAACATTCATATAACATTCATATAACATGCATGAAACATTCATATAACATACATGAAACATTCATAAGATACATGAAACATTCATATAACATACATGAAACATTCATATAACATTCATGAAACATTCATAAGGTACATGAAACATGTATGAAACATTCATATAACATTCATGAAACATTCATAAGGTACATGAAACATTCATAACATTCATATAACATTCATGAAACATTCATAACATTCATGAAACATTCATAACATTCATATAACATTCATGAAACATTCATAACATTCATGAAACATTCATAACATTCATATAACATTCATGAAACATTCATATAACATTCATGAAACATTCATATAACATTCATGAAACATTCATGACATACATGAAACATTCATATAACATACATGAAACATTCATATAACATTCATGAAACATTCATAACATTCATATAACATTCATGAAACATTCATATAACATACATGAAACATTCATATAACATTCATGAAACATTCATAACATTCATATAACATTCATAAAACATTCATATAACATTCATGAAACATTCATAACATTCATGAAACATTCATAACATTCATGAAACATTCATAACATTCATATAACATTCATGAAACATTCATATAACATTCATGAAACATTCATAACATACATGAAACATTCATAACATTCATGAAACATTCATAACATTCATATAACATTCATGAAACATTCATAACATACATGAAACATTCATGACATACATGAAACATTCATATAACATACATGAAACATTCATATAACATTCATGAAACATTCATAACATTCATATAACATTCATGAAACATTCATAACATTCATATAACATTCATGAAACATTCATAACATACATGAAACATTCATGACATACATGAAACATTCATATAACATACATAAAACATTCATATAACATACATGAAACATTCATATAACATTCATGAAACATTCATAACATTCATATAACATTCATGAAACATTCATATAACATTCATGAAACATTCATAACATTCATGAAACATTCATAACATTCATGAAACATTCATAACATTCATATAACATTCATATAACATACATGAAACATTCATAACATTCATGAAACATTCATAACATTCATGAAACATTCATATAACATTCATGAAACATTCATGAAACATTCATAACATACATGAAACATTCATATAACATACATGAAACATTCATATAACATTCATATAACATTCATATAACATACATGAAACATTCATATAACATTCATGAAACATTCATATAACATACATGAAACATTCATATAACATACATGAAACATTCATATAACATACATGAAACATGCATGAAACATTCATATAACATACATGAAACATTCATATAACATTCATGAAACATTCATAACATTCATATAACATACATGAAACATGTATGAAACATTCATATAACATACATGAAACATACATGAAACATTCATGAAACATTCATATAACATACATGAAACATTCATATAACATTCATGAAACATTCATAAGATACATGAAACATTCATATAACATACATGAAACATTCATATAACATTCATGAAACATTCATAAGATACATGAAACATTCATATAACATACATGAAACATGCATGAAACATTCATATAACATACATGAAACATTCATATAACATACATGAAACATTCATATAACATTCATGAAACATTCATAAGATACATGAAACATTCATATAACATACATGAAACATGCATGAAACATTCATATAACATACATGAAACATTCATATAACATACATGAAACATTCATGAAACATTCATATAACATTCATGAAACATTCATAAGGTACATGAAACATGTATGAAACATTCATATAACATACATGAAACATACATGAAACATACATGAAACATTCATAACATTCATATAACATTCATGAAACATTCATAACATTCATGATTGATTGATAAACTGCATTGTCTTGTTTATGTCTCTTATGCTGGTGTTATGTATTGTGTATCTTGTTTTCTATGTGTTTGTACGGCGACCTTGAGAGCCTTGAAAGGCGCCTATATAAAATAAATGCATTATTATTATTATTATGATCTACTGACACAAGTCCCTGAGAGGAGAGGACATACATGAAACATTCATATAACATGCATGATCCTCCTCACTTGACCTGTAATAATGCATTTTATTTATAGAGCACTGCTTCCTACGTGCAGAGTGACGTGTTGGCTTTAGAGCAGGCGTGGGAAAACTAAGGCCCGCGGGCCATATACGGCTCGTTGGGCTTTTTAATCCGGTCCGTTGAATATTGGTACAAAATTGTCCAAATTATAGTAAAGACCACATTCATTTTGCCTTTTTCCTGCAATACCCGACATTTCAGTTGACCCCACTAGATGGCGCACTCTAGACACATTGACCTTTGCCGGAGTCTGGTCTATTCTCTGGCCCACAAGAAAAATGCTTGTATGTGTGTATAATAAATTGCACTAAAACGACTTTTGCTCGGACCTTGATTTTATGCGTAAGATTCGCTGACGGGTGCCTCAGCGGCACTTTGCTTTGAGTTATATTTCTTTCTTATATTTGTATGATTTTGGCCGCTTTAAAATACGTCAGGCTTACATCGGAGGGGTCGAGATTAACCTGAGCAATAACAGTTCATGGCGAGTACAGCGAAATACAAGTTGTAACAATCAGTAGCGCTGAGCAAAGAGACTAGAACGCGACCACACACTTATTGAAAACACTTATCTAAAGTCAGGCGACACTAACAGCTTAGTGCGGTTCTGTTTGTGTGTAGAAAACGGTTTATGCCACGATACGAGAGCCTGATTATTTATCTTTCCCCTTTCCCCCCCTCCCGGTCCTAGCTAGTAAATTAAATAACTAACTAAATACAATAGATACATGTATCGGTAAAAGTAAAGTAATGTAGAAGATAATATTAAAGTAAAATGTCTAGATAAGGGAATAAAGAATAGTAACAGTAATACATGTACCCATATACTCACATATGTATACCCACATATACACATACACATACACATACGTGTGTGTACATACCCACACACATGTACACATGCACACATGTATACAAAGACAGAACAGATAAATAAATAAAAATTAATATAACAAAAACAAACAGATTCAAATAGTTTTGAGGAGCCCCTCAGGTCATATTTAATCTTCTCCAGGTTCAGGTACAACATCAAATCTTTCAGCCAGAGAGATGCTTTAGGTGGTATAGGAGATTTCCTTTCTAGGAGTATTCTTCTAGGTGCTAAGATAGAAGCAAAGGCTATACTGTCTTTAGTTTTCCTCTGCAACATTCGGTGGCCAGGTAGTACTCCAAACATGGCGCATGGTGTCAGTACCACGTCCAAGGCCTCAGCGAGGGGTTTGAAAATGCTTGTCCAGTATCTTGTAGGCGAAGACCAAAACATACGAGTCATGTTTGCTGGTGACGTGTGGCATCTGCTACAGGTGTCCGTGACATTTGGGTATATTTTGGAGAGTTTAGAGTTGGTGTAATGGATACGGTGGACAACCTTTAGTTGTATAAGATTGAGCCTGGCACAGGACGTACTATTGTTCACTCTCGCTAACGCGCCATCCCAGACCTCGTCATCTATGGCTTGGACTAGTTCCTCTTCCCAATGTTGTTTGATTTTACCAAGCGATGTTTTTGTGAGACGGGAGACGGAATTGTAAATTCTTGAAATCAAACCTTTTTCGGTTGTTAGAGTCCAGAATTGAGTAAATGATTGAATCCGGAGGGATATTGGGGAAGGAAGGGTTGTTTAGTTTAACCCAGTTTGGGACCTGGAAGTAGCGAAATAGATGAGAGTCTGGAAGGCTACATGAGTCAGAGAGTTGGCTAAAGCTCCCGAAAACATTGTTAATGTAAAGGTCCCTTCCTCTGATGAGACCTGCCACATAGAGAAGGCCCATCAGTGTGAGGGGGGGGCAGAGATGGCTGTTGCGAATGGGACTATGTATAGAGGATCCACAGAGTCCATGAGCCTTTCTGAATTGGGACCAAATTCTTAGGGTGGAAACAACAATCGGGTTATTCGAATGTTGAGTCGGCCGGCTGGGTAATGTCGATGTGAGCGAAGCCAAGAGTGAGGTATCAGGACAGGATTCGGCTTCAAGCTCAAACCAACTCCATGTTGGTTCCTTAGTCCATAGAATGACTTTGTGGATATTGGCTGCCCAGGGTCTTATGTTTGGAAGCGCTAATCCTCCTGTAGATCTAGGCCTTAGTAAAAGCTCTTTCCTAATTCTCGGAGTCTTCCCTTGCCATAAAAAAGAGGAGATTCGTGTCTATTTTACGAAAAAGTGATTTTGGCAGGAAGACTGGCAGACATTGAAAGAGGTACAGAAAGCGAGGGAGGACGTTTATTTTGATACAGTCTACCCTCCCAGAGAGAGTTAAATGTAAATTATTCCACCTTTCCAAATCATATTTGAGCTTGTCAATTAGCGGTGGGACGTTATCTTTGTAAAGGTCTGAGAGTTCTCCACTTATATTCACGCCTAAATACTTAAGATTACTCTAGACATCTTGAAGGTGAAGTCTATCGGGGATCTGAAGGGCCAGGTCGTTTACGGGGAAGCACTCACTCTTGGAAAGGTTTAGCTCGTACCCTGAGAAGGTTCCGAATCGGGTTAATATCTATTATCTGAGGAATGGTAGATATAGGGATAGAAATGAACAGTAGTAAATCGTCAGCGTATAACGAGAGTATGTGTTCAGAGCCATATCTGGTCATTCCTTGTGTAAAGCTGGACGATTTAAGCGCAATTGATAGGGGATCGATCGCCATGGCGAATAGTAACGGGCTTAGAGGGCAACCCTGGCGAGTACCTCTACCTCGTGTAAAGTATTGAGAACTCATCCCGTTAGTACTCACTTTGGTGAAGAGTATAACAATGCTATCCATGAGACAAATTTGGATCCGAGGCTGAACCTCTTAAGGACCTCAAATAGAAAGCCCCACTCCACCCTGTCGAACGCTTTCTCTGCATCCAAGGAGACACCACCTCTGGTGTCTCCTTGGATGCAGGAGAGAGGAGGATGTGGAGAAGGAGACGGATGTGGAGAAGGAGACGGATGTTGAGAAGGAGTGTCGGCCTTTCATAACCCCAGTTTGGTCGAATGATGTGATGTTTGGCGTGACTGATTCAAGGCGTATGGCTAGTATTTTAGCCAGGATCTTATGGTCCGCGTTCAGAAGCGAGATGGGGCGAGAGGAGCTACATTCAGAATTATCCTTGCCTGGTTTTAATAATACAATTACTACCGCCTCAGTCAGAGTTTGAGGCAACGTTCCCCGGTCCAGAGAGTCCTCAAACATTCTCAAAAGAAGACGGGTCGATTTATCAATAAATTGTTTATAAAACTCGATTGGATAGCCGTCCGGGCCCGGGCCACTCTGGGTCAGCCTGATCGAGTCAGCTACTTCACTGGGCTTTAGAGGTTGATCCAACTCAGCCTCCTGAGCCGGTGTGATGGACGGACATTCCAGATCATCCAAGAATTTAGTTCTGTCCGCTTTATCGCCCGGGGCTTGTGAGGCGTAGAGTCCAGGGTGAAAGGTTTTAAAGGTGTCGTTGATAACAGATGGGATGGTTGTGAGTTCACGAGTAGGGGTCCGTATCTGTTGAATTTGTTGGGAAACCGACTGGCTCTTAATTTGGTGCGCGAGGAGGCGACCCGCCTTCTCCCCATGTTCATGCTGAAATCCACGCGATCTTAAAAGCAATTTCTCAGTCTCGTGCGTTGGAAGTAAATTGTAGTCCATCTGAAGATGTTGCCTTTCCTCATCTAGCTCAGGGGATGGACATGTTGACAGTTCGCTATCTAGTATCCGTCAGCGGATCTTACGCATAAAATCAAGGTCCGAGCAAAAGTCGTTTTAGTGCAATTTATTATACACACATACAAGCATTTTTCCTGTGGGCCAGAGAATAGACCAGACTCCGGCAAAGGTCAATTGTGTCTAGAGTGCGCCATCTAGTGGGGTCAACTGAAATGTCGGGTATTGCAGGAAAAAGTTTAACTGTTTTTTCTCATTTTGTTTTGCCTTGCAGAGTAGGAGATAGTCTCTCCTCGGATCACAGCTGTTACCGTCTCCCACAGAAGAGACGGTGAGATCCCATCAGACATGCTGGTTATAAGGAAATCATCAATGGCCTTAGAGATTGTTTCACAGATCGTCCTTTATTAGTGAGCAGTTCAGGCGCCAGGGGGGACGTGTCTTTTGTAGCAGTGTGAATGAGAGGTCGAGTAGCAATGGGGCGTGGTCGGATATCACTACGAGTGAGTATTCTATGTTTTTTACAGCGGGAAGAAAACAGTTATCGATAAAAAAATAGTCGATTCTCGAGAATGTTTTGAGAACCAAGGAGTAGAAAGAAAACGGTTTGGCTTTGGGGTGGAGAGAACGCCGTGGGTCCCACATCCTGTTTGACTCGTAAATAGTGAGATGGCTTTAGGCGTTTTAGAGGCGGAGTCCCGTTTTGGGCTAGATTTGTCTGAAAGCGGGTCCATTGCACGGTTGAGATCACCGCCCAAAATCAAATGGTGGGAGCTGAGGTCTGGTAATAATGAATGCTTCATCATCCCAGTGGGCGCATAGAGATTGGCGAGAACAACATTGACATCATTGAGGGAACCAGAAACTATCACAAAGCGACCCTGATTAGCTTCGGTTGCTATGCTAACGTCACCGGTTGAATGCCAGAGAAACGTTCATAACCGCGTTGTGATGCCAAACAGCTTTCAGACTGAAGCACAGTCAGGGACGGGGATATGTATCAGCTGCTCGTGTGACAGGCGGACAGTGAGACCTTACAGCGTAATGCCGCTGAACCACATTCACAAACAACGCACCACGGCCCTCTGGAGGAAGGTATAAGGCTGCAGAAGTAGTTCTTTAATTTAATCTGGCTTTGTGTGATTAAAACCTACCCGACGCAGTCCTCTATTGATGTGGTTGTGAGCGGTGTTGCGGAGAAAATCAGCGACGTAAAACGCTGTGGGTCATAAGAAGGCACGTAGCGGTTACGCCATGACGCACCTCTCCTGCATCCGTAACAATGAGTGGACCACAGAAAAGAAAGGCGACATTGAGTGGCGAGTGTAAAGAGGAGTGGACGGCTAAAGATGTGTTCACCGATCTGCTGCCCGTCTGTCGAACTGTAAAACCCGTCGTGGCCCCCGAGCCAGACGTTTGCCCACCCCTGCTCTCGACGCTTCCTACCTGCAGAGCGACGTGTTGGCCTTGGAGCAGCAGTGCAGTTTGGCGCAGTCCATCTTTGAGGGGTGGCGGGGGGGCTCCTCCTCGGAGGGGGGGGGGGGCTGAGCGCTGCCCAGGAAGCACTGCCACATGGGGTCCTGAGGGAGGGGCTGGGACCCACACTCTGTGATCAGAGCCTCCATGATCTCATGCTCCGTGCTCAGAGAGCGCAGGATCCTCCCACAGGCGGCCTGGCAGTGAGGAGCCTCTGCTCTGCTGCAGCAGTGAAGACCTGCACACACACACACACGCACGCACACGTACACACACGCACGCACACACACGCACGCACAC